>NC_073746.1:148319555-148625805 GCF_029784135.1 Toxorhynchites rutilus septentrionalis
TTTCGAATTCGATTGAATTTCAGACCCTTTTTTATTTTGTAGATAAAACGGATCACATATTTGATTAATTCAATTCTGTGTGGTTACGTTCTTCGTTGCGAATAAATGTAATGAATTAGTATGGACGTATGTTATTCATATGTCGTGGACTTCCGACATATGTGGCAGTAGATTTATCGAACGACTAATGTTTTTTTTATATCCCTTCGAACTTGTTGCATCTCTCAAGTGTACATACTGCTTTGACCGCAGATTTGCATGGTTGATTCTGGTTAATTTCAGGTATTCAGTCTTCATATTGTCGAATGAATACTGTTGGAACAATAGGTATCGCAGCAAAAGATTATCAACATCCTACTTTATCATCAAACGGTATGCGAAGAATTTCAGTGAACTGACGGCATTGGAATATATGCTTTGTGAGGACCACACAATTATTATCAGAGCGAATAAACGTCCGACTGGAAGTGATGAACATCAATTCAATGTGCCTAATATAAATTTATCCTTTGAAGGTCATTAACCTTTCTAAAGATGATCAGATGTTCAGATATTCCAATGTCGTCTGGAATAACCTGTCCAACATCTTATGATCGTAATATTGTTTTTGCTATTAAAGGGTGTGTCACATCAAATTGCATCACGGAAAAAACGCTGTAGAAATTCGCCCAGTAGACCGATCCTTTTGAAAATTTTAGACAGTAAAATAAAAACTATTAAACAACTTTTGGCATTTTCTTTTTATTCATACTTCGAGCCCAAGCCCGTATGCTCGCACCTTCCTCTTTACCCCGTCCATAAGGTTCTGTACAACGTCAGGTAGTAGTTTTTTATGAACAGAAATCCATTTTCTCTTGAAGTCCGCCTCCGATTTGACAACTTTTGGGTTCTTCCTTCCTTCATTTCGGTGTACAGCTTCCGGGCTCGCGTCTTCCCCACCATGTTTTGCCTTTCGTCGCGGTAAGGAGCCTTCTGAACCTTGTATGTACGCAGGCCCTCCCGCTGCTGCCCTCCGCTGGACGAATGAACTTGACAAATTCAGCTTATTGGCGACATCCCGGACCGAACTTCTCGGATCACGTCTAAACTGCTTAACTACGCGCTTGTGATCTTTTTCACTGACGGAGCATCCATTTTTGCCGTTCTTCACCTTCCGGTCGATGGTTAGGTTCTCGAAGTATCGTTTTAGTACTCTGCTGACCGTGGATTGGACGATTCCCAGCATCTTACCGATGTCCCGATGTGACAACTCCGGATTCTCGAAATGAGTGCACAGGATTAATTCACGACGCTCTTTTTCGTTCGACGACATTTTTCCAAATTTACGAAAAATTGACAGTGAAGCATGGCCAACGTGATCTATACACTCTTATCTGATTATAAGCGAAAGCTGAAGATATAATTCCTAAAAATTAAATTTCTACAGCGTTTTTTCCGTGATGCAATTTGATGTGACACACCCTTTATTCTGATGTTTCATAACACGGCACTCTATTGATTATTCGCCGAAAATGAATAAAAAATATCCTTGAAGTTAGCCTACGGTTTTAGTAGCAGTGCAATATGGTGAGCCAGTCTCAGGATAAGAAAACATTTAAAAATAAAGCCTTTTTTTTTGAATGAATCAATAGTAAAACAAAACGTCAAAAAAATTCTCAGCTTTGTGATAGTAGATAATCATTATCCATTTGAGTTGTATGAGTATTCTCCCCCACACACTGTGGATAGTCTATCTGCATACAAATGCATGTAGAGTTCCACAATCCAAAAAAATTATGAGCAAATATTTACGTGCTTACACAAAAAAACACATGTTGACATACTTGCGCTAATTTATGTTTTTGATTAATTCAAGGTAATCAAGGTCTTTTCTAGCCACCAGTTAACTCGGGCCCGAAAAAAGAGGTCTGTATTTGAGCTGGCGGAAAAATATATCTCGCAAGACCACGTGTTCGATGTCGTAATAGCCTTGGCCAATAACGCATTTACATTAACTCATAAAATTAGTGATTTGAGGGGGATTATTGTTTGTAGTCTCTTGTAGATTAATTTAAACACCATCTGAGAAATACTCTGTGAAACATGAAATATTAAAGTCGTCCTATCTGCTGTAGCGCATTTTTTTATTTTACCCAGTTTCATCGAAGTAAACACGCTCGGAAAGGAAAATTGAACGCCCGGACGAGAGAGCGAGAATCGTAAAGCGTACGTCATAGAGACACTCATTCCCATGGAGCAAATTCTTGTTAGGAGTTGAAAACAAAACGAGGAAGGAGAGTAACTCAATTATTCGAACTAGCTTCAGTCTAGCAATGCTTTGGTCAACTCAGAGTTACCAAGAGAAAATCATTTGGTTATGAAGGGTGAGGATTAATAGTTAGTCGCAGTTTGCACAGATTGCGATCTGTGCAGTTTGCGATTAATCGTAAATCACATCATGCTCCCTTGTTTTCCATCCTTGGTCCTATGACGGTATGACACTCCTCCCTTCTCTGGAAAGAAAGGGGTTGAAATCTCACACACATTTTAACCAATCAGATTCGAACCAAACATGACAAATGAAAATTTCCAGAAAACACTGAAGGTAAATGGGAAAAAGGGAAAAATTGAATTCCCATATCTATGTTCTACAATTACATCATGATAAGCGTTGTTAGTCCATTCGATGAAAATGAAAATGGATCGCCAAATGTGTTGGTGAGCGCAAAACTCGAAGAAGGAATCGTCCGATTTGAGTTATCTTTATTTTATTATATTTTTATATCAAACATGTATTCTATGTAACGGAGATGGCATGTTTTCCAAGAAGTACTAGGAAATATATAGTAAAAGGAAATTGTAAATGTTAATCAGAAGATCAATCAATGAACAATGTTCTGCGATTGAACCCATGAACGTGCGCTCGGTAATAAAACGTGAATATTTGAAGGTATTGATAACAGAATATCAATTTTGGGCGAGACGAAGATTGCTGGGTCAGCTTGTTTGACTTTGAGCTAAGTTGATCAAATTTTGATCTTTCGAAGGGTATTTTTAGTGGTATGTTAAATGATACGCTGTGCAATGGAAATAATAGTAGTTGCTTCATACTCACTTCAAACTTATATCTAACTAAATTCGGTCCTATTTTCACAAACTATGTCTCAAGAACATGATATATCAAGGATCGACAAAGCATCATTGTAGGATGCATGCTTAGGTGAAACATAGGAAAACGGATAAGGAATTTTAAGGATTTAATTGGGTGTAAGTAAGCATAGTAGAGAAAACGGGGCATACCACAATAGTTCAAAATAATGAACGTAGTGGTTTACACCCAACAGAGGATAAAAAGGGTGTATGTACCCCAGACAATGAGAGGAACAGGTTTATCCATCGACATTAGCAGCCCAATTGAAGAATAGCTAAATTAATTAATGATAAGTTGAAATAACGTGAATTTATAACCATTGTTTAGATATTCGTTTTTCTCGGTAATGTACTTCAACTCTATGAATAATAATTGTTCAGTTCAGGATAGAATTGATTGAATCAGACTATGTGGAAATAGGCTATAAAAGGTGTCTTTCAAGGAAACCCAATTAATTGAATCAGCTAGTGCCAGAAAGTGTTCCTGAAATATATTACACTACGTCAGTGCCTTGTCAGACACCTCACGGCATTATCTGTGTTGACACGGCGGAAAGGCCGGTCATTATATTTTCTAGATATGCAAGATGCTCGCCTCCCGCGCGAAAGATTACAATGGCAATAAAAATATTATCCGAAAATAAAGAACAAAATTCTTCTTTTCTCTCTCTATCATATCGAGATAAGCGCACGTTGGTTCTGCCGGCAGAATATAAAAGTGCCTTGACGGATGCTTTCTGCTATCGTTCCTCACAGACAGCAATCTGGAATTGGCACGACGCTCAATTTAGCCCAGCTCGCTCCACAAGTAGAGCCAGTAGTCGAAACCGTCATTAGCACGATTAAGTAGCCGCTAAGTGACGACGCTCTAGCGCGCAAAGCTCACCTTTATTTTTGTGTTTGCAAACTGCTCCACCGCGGGCACTCTGTGGTGAATTCAACGCCACTCGGTTACCTTACTAGTAGAGTCGCTGCCGGACTCTCGCCATCATTCATTTGGAACGCGGTGCCCGAGACACATCACCTACGCGCATATCCCAAAAACAAACTCGCGAATATTTATCGGACAATAAAAGTTAGAACTTTTCTGCAGGAAGTGCTAATCGATTAGCTATACTGAAACACATTTCGAGCTGTGATAATTTCCGCGATCGTAACGATTATTGAACATTCTGCGAGCATCAACGCTGACAAAGAAAAGGCGGAAAAAGCGTTAGATTGATATTGGCGGAAATAGTCAGCTTAGTTGCGTTTTAAGTGAACAGGTGACCGAAGTGTGTTCGGTTGAGCAACAATAAATCACAACAATGAAAGAGACGAAGCTTCCCATCGAGATCAAAGCTGATCGCAGAGTTGTTCATCAATACCTGGCGGCCATTTGCGGTAAATACGGCTGTTTTTTTTCCTGTAGTGATTTTTTCCTGTGTCGTCTGTTCTGTTTGTCCTTTCGATTAATTTTTAATGTTGCGCAAGCTGAGCTAGCGGTTGAGTAGAAAAATATGCTCTTGATCATTCTAGTGCGTGTTAGAACCATAGTAGATGCGTTGGACGATGACAACAGGTATTAATTTTGTGTCCGGGTGAAATTAATTCATTTATATGTTATGGATTAAATCAGGAGGAAAATTAACTGTTATGTTTATTTTTACCAAAAGTTTTTGTTGTTCACATCGTTTCCGAAAAGTGCTGTTCAGTTGCGTAAGCAGAATGTGTGATGGGAATGAAAAACTTCTGATTTATTCTCAAAATGAAAGAAAATAATGATATTATGTTTAACGAAGCTGAATTTGTGAAGAGATTATTTAAGACCTGTTTTAGAACACTTCATGTACAAACGGTCTTACTCAAGTATTAAAAATTCAGAACAATTAGTGTTTTATAGTTATACGCATAGTTACTCTTACTCTAATTCTAATTGAAAGTTCTGTGATGCTCTTGGGTCGATTGACGGAGTTATTACTAGATAGAAGTTAGTTCTTAAGAGCATTTGACTCACATTTTTACGTAAAATTGCTGTATAACACTGACTTATTATAAGTCAATCAGTGCACGGTTCAAAATATATAGAAATACAAATATATTCAGAGTATGCGTTTCAACACACCGCATTCATCAATTCATGAACACACGTGATGTCATTCTATTTGATTGATCTATTCAATATAATAAAATTGTTACTACTCATCAAACCTGTGTATTCTAGACAATATCTTTGTCAGAAATATCTGCATTTTTTTATTTAAATTGATCACTGTTTCAATTTTAAGGAACCGATCGTCAATCGATATTTTTTCATATTATCAAAAATTCATTACTTGCGTCATTTTTTTTAGTAGTACTTGGTTGAGATTTCTATGCCGAATAACACGCCTTGATTGTACTCTGGAGTGGCAAGCTCTAGAATACGCGTGACCACAGTGCAAGCCGAAAATATTATCTTTGACGAAAAATCCCCCGGCCAGAATGGAAATCGAACCTGAACCCCCGGTATTGAGCTCTAATTGAATACAATCGGTTAGAAGCGAATGAAGTTTAAAGCCTCTTAAAACCAAAGAAGTGAAGTGAAGTGACTGCAATCCTTTCCGTGCACTTACTTTTGTCGCACCTACTTTTAACAGCTTAGCAATCTTTGTTTTCTTTCTTGTGTTGGTGTGTGTATGATAGCTTGTAGCTAGTGTATGTGAAAAATACCCACTTTTAATAGCGTTATGAATTTTGTGAATAGTCCAAATCATCGTTGACCGAGAGCGAATATAACCCGAGGCATACCTAACAGGGTTATCTACGTGAATTAGCAGAAAAAATCGTTGAATGTTTTTTTACAAATTAATTTCTTTTTGAATAACACAACAAAAAGTATATCATTACATATATTTATGAAGATTAAGGTGAAGGTGGAAGCTAGCCACAAATGGCTGCCACAATGGCGCTCATTTCTTTCATCTCCCTCCCACACTCCTCGCCCGAAAATCAATAATTTTGGGAGACAGTGTAAAGAAAATGATCGTTTTCGCACACTTCCCATCAAGTAATATCAACCAAACTCTAATCGATTACTCACAAGATATTAAATTTTCATCTGCTGTCGCACTGTATAGTGAAAAACGTCGAAAAACTCGAGCAAGTTCTCTGAAAGATAATTTTTCATTTTTCAATCTTCGACAATGGTTTTGTTTGTATTGGTGAAAGCATCGTAATTTTTTCGACACTGATGCCAGACAACATCATCGAAACAGCTATAAAAACCAGTCAATAAAATGTTATTCCTGAGTCATAGCGTTTCATGTCATGAAAATCAATAGAATAAAATTGTGTTGATATCAATACAATTATTATTTTTACGTTTAATAGGTCTATAATATTAGTTTTAGCAACTTTAACATTTGGTAAGAAAATTGTATTGCAGAGCTCGGAACACTGCCACGGCTGCCTATGCTTTCAAAAACAGTAAACGGAAAAGTATTACATTCAATCAAAATGCCTCGGCCAACGAAGAGAAGGGTTAAGACTCTCCAACGTGAATATGTGAAAACAATACGATCAACGAAGGAAAATATTAAGGAATTATCAACATGAAGTTACTATGCGGAAGAACTTGTTAATACCAAAAAAGGCCTAATTCGCATGTGTTATAAATTGGCTCATGTTACGCTGGCGTATAATCAGAATTTTACATCATATGCAAATGCACCTTCTGTATATATTTGTATTTGCAATTGTTCATCGTAACACATCGTTCATACATTTTACTTTAGTATTGAATTGAATTTTTTTTCCAAATGTATTCAAAGACTCGTGTCAATGAAGCGCCACACAGTCTGATAAGTGAATTGATCTATTTACGTGCGCTTTGCTCTTCTCTCACAAACACTATTACCCCATTTTTACTCGTGGTTTAACCTATCCTACTAAAGGGTGTGTCACATCAAATTGCATCACGGAAAAAAACGCTGTAGAAATTCGCCCAGTAGACCGACAGTAGACCGCATGGCCAACGTGATCTATACACTCTTATCTGATTATAAGCGAAAGCTGAAGATATAATTCCTAAAAATTAAATTTCTACAGCGTTTTTTCCGTGATGCAATTTGATGTGACACACCCTTTACTATGGCTAGCTTGCACCTTCACCTTAAGGTGGGCATTGTTCTTCATGTGCTTTTCCTCTTATGTTTCCATTGCTATTTCATGTAATGATTTTTTTTATTGCATCCCTTCTTTGCATGATTTTTTTCTTTATTGGTGAAATAAATCAAGCTCCAGACACGATCAACTTAAAGTGAACTCGTTCTTTTATATGATTTTTGGGCATTCAATGTTATAATGGAAATTTCCACTATTTTGCAAAGAAAAGTTAACAAGGTCGTAAGGCACTTAGAATTTTTCCCACTGTCGAAAAAGATAATGAAAAACCATTTCAATCAAAAGTACTGAAAACATTGTAGCTTCCCGAATTTTGAAAATAATTTCGAAAAGTTATTATCGTCTGCTATTCCCGTGTAAGTGTAAATAACGACAAACGTTGTTGTCACTATTACTGGAGCATCTACCCCGTGCAATACAATGTTGATGAACAAAAACATTGAAATAATATTAAATAGAATTTCCCATTCATACATTGGAAACAATTTATAGCATTGTAAGGAGCGCTAGAAAGATGACAATCTTTGATTCTGAGTTCAAACAGATAAGCGCAATCAGTCCTACGAGATCACAAACCATTGATTGAAGCACTATAAATGCAACTGGCCGGTAGCGTTTCGGGAGCCGAACACAAAATTATAAAAAGGTTCTTATCGGGGTTGGTTACTGAACCGGTTATAAATCAGAGAATAATTTGATTGACTTTTCACACTGAGATCATCTGATGATCAGCAACAAACAATTTTGTCCGGATTACGGTTTGTTTTACAATTCATTACTTATGTGAGGATTGTGAAATCACTCATTGAACACCATTCGGTTGATACCGACTAGTTTTCACCGGTTCAGTCGGGGTGAGAAGAGCCAACGGAGAAATGGTTTTAAGTGCTAATTTTCGATGATGTGATTGGGAAGCGACTCTTCCAAATGTATGTTGTCCAACGAACAGTTGTCGTTTATCTCAATTCAACTCATTCGGCGGGGGAATCACTAAATATACAGGAAGACATAGCAGACAAGATTATGCTCTCATTCGAACAACCGCTTACTCGCGGTATGCTAATTATGACAAGAATTTCCAACCAGTTCTAATGTTGTGTTGTGTCTTATGGCCTGAAATTAATTCCTGCCATAAGGAAGTTCTGAAATGTAGCATTTGGATTTTCCGCGTTAGAACACAGCAGATTTGTTAGGAATATTGTCGATGCTGCTTATTCGAAATGCTCAGAGCACTTTATAATTTCAGAGCTCTGTGAAAAAAGGAATGATGTAAAATCATCAAGAAGTGATAAATTTATAAAAGATTATAAATACTGAGAACATTGAAAACATTGAACTTACGTATAAATTCCGTTTATATACAATATGAATCAATTCGAATATAAAACGAAATTTCGTGAGTAAGTAAGTGAGTAAAGGGTGTGTCACATCAAATAGCATCACGGAAAAAAAAAACTTTTGAAAATTTTAGACAGTAAAATAAAAACTATTAAACAACTTTTGGCATTTTCTTTTTTTTCATACTTCGAGCCCAAGCCCGTATGCTCGCACCTTCCTCTTTACCCCGTCCATAAGGTGCTGTACAACGTCAGGTTGTAGTTTTTCTTGAACAGAAATCCATTTTCTCTTGATGTCCGCCTCCGATTTGACAACTTTTGGGTTCTTCCGGAGGGCCTGCTTCATAATCGCCCAATATTTCTCTATTGGGCGAAGCTCCGGCGCGTTGGGCGGGTTCATTTCCTTTGGCAAGAAGGTGACCCCGTTGGCTTCGTACCACTCCAACACGTCCTTTGAATAGTGGCACGAAGCGAGATCCGGCCAGAAGATGGTCGGGCCCTCGTGCTGCTTCAATAATGGTAGTAAGCGCTTCTGTAGGCACTCCTTAAGGTAAACCTGCCCGTTTACCGTGCCGGTCATCACGAAGGGGGCGCTCCACTTTCCGCAAGAGCAGATCGCTTGCCACACCATGTACTTTTTGGCAAACTTGGATAGTTTCTGCTTGCGAATCTCCTCCGGAACGCTGAATTTGTCCTCTGCGGAGAAGAACAACAGGCCCGGCAGCTGACGAAAGTCCGCTTTGACGTAGGTTTCGTCGTCCATTACCAAGCAATGCGGCTTCGTCAGCATTTCGGTGTACAGCTTCCGGGCTCGCGTCTTCCCCACCATGTTTTGCCTTTCGTCGCGGTTAGGAGCCTTCTGAACCTTGTATGTACGCAGGCCCTCCCGCTGCTTGGTCCGCTGGACGAATGAACTTGACTAACTCAGCTTATTGGCGACATCCCGGGCCGAACTTCTCGGATCACGTCTAAACTGCTTAACTACGCGCTTGTGATCTTTTTCACTGACGGAGCATCCATTTTTGCCGTTCTTCACCTTCCGGTCGATGGTTAGGTTCTCGAAGTATCGTTTTAGTACTCTGCTGACCGTAGATTGGACGATTCCCATCAGCATCTTACCGATGTCCCGATGTGACAACTCCGGATTCTCGAAATGAGTGCGCAGGATTAATTCACGACGCTCTTTTTCGTTCGACGACATTTTTCCAAATTTACGAAAAATTGACAGTGAAGCATGGCCAACGTGATCTATACACTCTTATCAGATTATAAGCGAAAGCTGAAGATATAATTCCTAAAAATTAAATTTCTACAGCGTTTTTTCCGTGATGCAATTTGATGTGACACACCCTTTAATTGAGTTTACTCAGCTTTTTTTTTCACCTAAACCAGATGTGTCAAACAATCTATTATTCACGCACCACAAATAGTTTCTTCTGCGGCCCTAACAAAATGTTCATAAACATCGATACCCGCATTCGAAAAAGATGCTGCCACCACTGAAACAACAACCTTTTGTAAACTCATTCACATCGTGCTCTTGAATAATAATTATGATGATAGCACACTTAAAAGCAAGAACTATAAACAGTCTCGAGTGTATGGTTATCTGATTTCACCAAAGTGTGAACAACTTTTTAACGAAAGACTACGTTTTGTATAAAAGGTGCCAATTCAGAAAACATGTCACGTTTTTATGATTTTTTTTAAATTTGATTTTTTTGTCACATTTAGTGGTCAAGTGCATTTTGCACGAAAAATAAATTTTCTTTCAACTTTTTCCCCATGTACTATCTGTTAAATGTTTCTCCAACCAAAGGAACAAACGTTTTCGTGAATCGAGCTTTGTTCATTTACGTTTTAGACCAAACCAGAATTTTATTCAAGAAAGAATATCCTTTTGCAAAAATCTGCTGAGAGACGCTGAGAAACGAAGATATCGAAGGTAACGTTTATTCGAAATATCTAAATTCTATGCAGTTAGTTATACTTAAGTACCACGATCTCAAATGTGTTTTATTCAAATCGTTGATACAGCACAGAATGAATACAAAAAATCATCGACATCGACAGTTGCGAACGAAGATTGGAAATATCGTTTACACAAATTTCACAGAACAGATTTCTGAATATACAGTAGCATAGTCTTTTGTAGCATCATCTTTTGAGCTCGTTTAACGTTAGGATTTTTGACCAACACTTGACAAGTTGTCGTTTTTTAAAAATGATTTCTATGTATTCATAGTAGTTGATATTATTTTCCGTTTATCTCAATTTGAGAGCTTCGATTTACGATATACTCTCTCACTTTTCGGTATTCTTCGGAAATTACCATTTGACGGGATGGACCAATTAGACGACTATTTTCCTAATTCTAATTCTAATTAGCCATTTTTCTTCCTCCGTAAAAGCTTTACCCTTCGGTGTTTTGCAACTTCTTATCCAGAAAATTTCAAATGATTACACGGGTAAAATGAGATAAGTCTAATACAACATGGACACTGCCATTTTTTCAGATTTGTTTACACCGCGCACACATTTTGCTGTACATTGAGATCATCAAATGACAGGAGCAATTCAAACAGTCTTATAGAAATTGTGCAAAGTTTACTGTTACTGTTTTATTTACACTTTAGTAAAAAGTTTTCAGAACTGTCGTTCGTTCTACGGTACGATAATTATTTATTAAATTATTCATCATCAAAGATGAAGGAGTAATTTTTTATTCAAACAAAAATATCTCTGTATTGCAAGATCCTATGGAAACGTTCTGGGAAAGCTGATTGATAAAGTTAATTTAAATTTCCATTTTTATTATAAAGGGTGTGTCACATCAAATTACATCACGGAAAAAACGTTGTAGAAATTCGCCCAGTAGACCAATCCTTTTGAAAATTTTAGACAGTAAAATAAAAACTATTGAACAACTTTTGGCATTTTCTTTTTATTCATACTTCGAGCCCAAGCCCGTATGCTCGCACCTTCCTCTTTACCCCGTCCATAAGGTTCTGTACAACGTCAGGTTGTAGTTTTTTTTGAACAGAAATCCATTTTCTCTTGAAGTCCGCCTCCGATTTGACAACTTTTGGGTTCTTCCGGAGGGCCTGCTTCATAATCGCCCAATATTTCTCTATTGGGCGAAGCTCCGGCGCGTTGGGCGGGTTCATTTCCTTTGGCACGGAGGTGACCCCGTTGGCTTCGTACCACTCCAACACGTCCTTTGAATAGTGGCACGAAGCGAGATCCGGCCAGAAGATGGTCGGGCCCTCGTGCTGCTTCAATAGTGGTAGTAAGCGCTTCTGTAGGCACTCCTTAAGGTAAACCTGCCCGTTTACCGTGCCGGTCATCACGAAGGGGGCGCTCCGCTTTCCGCAAGAGCAGATCGCTTGCCACACCATGTACTTTTTGGCAAAATTGGATAGTTTCTGCTTGCGAATCTCCTCCGGAACGCTGAATTTGTCCTCTGCGGAGAAGAACAACAGGCCCGGCAGCTGACGAAAGTCCGCTTTGACGTAGGTTTCGTCGTCCATTACCACGCAATGCGGCTTCGTCAGCATTTCGGTGTACAGCTTCCGGGCTCGCGTCTTCCCCATGATGTTTTGCCTTTCGTCGCGGTTAGGAGCCTTCTGAACCTTGTATGTACGCAGGCCCTCCCGCTGCTTGGTCCGCTGGACGAATGAACTTGACAAATTCAGCTTATTGGCGACATCCCGGACCGAACTTCTCGGATCACGTCTAAACTACTTAACTACGCGCTTGTGATCTTTTTCACTGACGGAGCATCCATTTTTGCCGTTCTTCACCTTCCGGTCGATGGTTAGGTTCTCGAAGTATCGTTTTAGTACTCTGCTGACCGTGGATTGGACGATTCCCAGCATCTTACCGATGTCCCGATGTGACAACTCCGGATTCTCGAAATGAGTGCACAGGATTAATTCACGACGCTCTTTTTCGTTCGACGACATTTTTCCAAATTTACGAAAAATTGACAGTGAAGCATGGCCAACGTGATCTATACACTCTTATCTGATTATAAGCGAAAGACGAAGATATTATTCCTAACAATTAAATTTCTACAGCGTTTTTTCCGTGATGCAATTTGATGTGACACACCCTTTATTTTCTATTGACTTGACAGTTGTATACCTGGTATTTTCTGCGCTGAATTCCTTGCAATAATCCCAGAATGTGTAGATTTTGGTATTACAATTCATTAGACAAAAAGTTCCCGAGAAACATAAAGGATGGACCTTGCTTTGTTCTAAACGGAAGAATTATGATAGACTATGTTGACTGTAAGCTTATTCAAGGTTATGTAATCTACAACTGTATTCAATGTCCTGGAAAAAAGGTAATGAAGATGGTGGTTTTTCGAGCGACATAGCATGCGCTGCCATAACTATTTCTCAAATAGTGACGTCAGTCGTTGTGTTTATATTTGATTGCCTACCACATCCATGTGAAAATGGTATTTTGAGGAAGTGTTTTATCAATTAAAAACCTACATGTTATTAGAGTTCCCGCGAAATATGTAGCTAATGTGACAGCGTACAGTGAATATTTGTGAAATCAAGTCGAAAAAGACGGATAAAAGTGATATTTCCATGTGCCATTTTCACTCCCCCACGTTCATAGAAACAAACGAACTCTCATTATTTCAACGTTACGAAGTTGAAGTTTTGTAAGCTCTCAGTGGCGGTGTGTATGTTGTGAGAAAATAATCGCCAATAAATAAAAATTTCAACGAAAATGTTACTGCTTTCGAGAATTAAGTATACGACTGCTCTCTGGACCTTTTTACTACATAAATAATCGAAATAATTCACAATGCAAATGTCATTTGTTGAAAAACAGACATTTGAATAATTACATGAGCATTTCGGCATTTTTTTCTTCCATATACATTCTATACTGAATGCAAATAATTACGACATGATAATTTGATAACAGTTATTAGCAAAATAATAAAATTACAATTTTTGACACGCAAAATATCACTGTAGTTTGGAATGGTTACTGTTAGCACGCTTGGATAGTCAGCAATATAATTAATTCTAATAACTATAATTCTAATTCACTATTCATTCACAAATACAAAAAAATATATAAAGCAGTAGCAAGAATGTGTAATGCAATGGTTTTGTATCACATCCACACATACAAATCTTTCTGATATCATATGAATGTTTGCACAGGTCACTTGACCCGAGATGAAGAATAGAAGGTGGAAAGATTCACGGGTTTTGGTTGTGTTGAACTTTGATTGTGTTAGTAGCCAGGAAGATAGGAAGTTCACATACCAGTTACTCAAATGGTACAAAATTGAATGTGTCAACGAATAACGTTGAAAGAGGATATACAGAAGCTAATTACAGATTTCCAAATCATATTTTTCGCATCATGAAAAAAAAACGAAACATATCACGAACTAAAATGTTTAATTATTTCTTTGATTTCAGATATAGTATTCTAATGTCTACTATGTTTGGATTCTAGAGCAACTTCATGGAAGTTTGACATTTGTCAGCAATTGTAATTACTTTTTCACAATTAAGGTGCTAAAAATTTCAGTCGTCTAAAACTAAGACGCAAGCGGAAAGTTTTTTGTCTCAAATGTTTATCCGTCAAAGGAACAAAAGATTGTATGACTCTGACTTTGTTCGTTTACGTTTTTGGTCGACGTAACGAGAAGTAAAATTGAATTGAAATTATGTTTAGAACACTTCAAAAACACTGAAATTTCAGTTTCTGTTAAAATGTCGGGCCCTTGTGATTTTGAACGCTAGCATTGATTTAGGAAAAAAGTAGTTCATTTCATTTGTTTATTTTTACTTTTAATAACAACACTTTTCCTATGTAGTGGACTATTATAAGAAAAGTAACATACATAAACAAAATCTGTGACGTCACAGATTTAAAAAATCTTCCCACCTTTCATTTTCCATCTCGCACTTGACCCGTTGCGGTAGTTATGGCAGACTACATATATTTCTCAGTAAAAAAATAACAAGAGAGGAATAAATACTGAAAAATACATTCTATGAATGTTTTAAAAAAAGTAGTGTAGGCAAATTATGTTGCGACAATGTAATTTATAAGAAAATTTTGACTTTTAGCGTAAAATGGGTCATTTGACCCCTCGTGGTAGGTTTAGTGTTAAACACAAAGAATTAGAAGAAGAACAGTACATTTACGGAAATGAATTGTCTTTCTCAAAACATAGAAAGGAGTTTAGAGGAAGTTGTCCGCAAGGGTCTTTGTCAAGACTAGACACTAGAGAGGTTGGCAGCCACCTTTATTTTTATTTTTTTGAGCCATGTTATTCGAGATCCATTTTTTTTTTGAAGAGACACATTGCAAATAAGCACGCAGTATTTTACTACATATGTACACGGCCCAGACCGAGATGGATATAGATCTGCATTATGCTCTCGTCTTTACTCTTTGAAAACACTTTCCAACTTAATTTTATAAAGAGGTGTAATATTATCACACATTTATGCAAAAGCATAAGACGCTATGTGAATAGCGTGGTCGTGTAAAACAGCCTTGTATTCCAGCTGGCCTTGGTTCGATTCCTGTTGACATCGTTTGGACATTTTTTTTTGGTGCGATCCCAAAAGTGTTGGAAAAAGGAAAAAGAAAGAGATGTCTGCTTCCATGCATGCAGACATTTCAAAGATTTGAGGCAGATGATTGTAATCGCTTATTTCACGCTTCAACGCTAGTTTGGGTGTAGTCACACATCATAAAACATCCGAAAACAAACAATTTTCTCATTTGCTTATTTTGTAACTGTCAGTCCCAGTGATAAACGTTTTTTTCTAATGAAAAGTTCAATGTCAGTCCATAGAGACCGACACGGGACTGAACGTATTAAAGGGGGAACCCTACTCTGGAAGGTCGAGGTCGTTTTTTAAACTGGCAATTAAATCTATATATATATATATATATATATATATATATATATATATATATATATATATATATATATATATATATATATATATATATATATATATATATATATATATATATATATATATATATATATATATATATATCTATATATATAAAAATGGAGTGATGTCTGTCTGTCTGTCTGATTCTTATAGACTCGGAATCTACTGAACCGACCGACATGAACATTGGTATGTAGGGGTTTTTGGGGCCGGGGAAGGTTTTCGTGATATTTTGAGACCCCTCCCCCCTCTCTAAGGGGGAGGGCTGCCATACAAATGAAACACAAATTTCTGCATTACTCGGAAATTAACCAAGCAAATGAAACCAAATTTGGCATGTGGAGGTTTTAGGATGCAATAAATGTTTCTATGGTGATAAGATACTCCTTCCCCCTCTCTTAGAGGGGGCTGCCATACAAATGAAACACAATTTTTTGCATTACTCGGAAATTAATCAATCAAACGAAACCAAAGTTGGCATGTGGAGGTTTTAGGATGCAATAAATGTTTCTATGGTGATAAGATACTCCTTCCCCCTCTCTTAGAGGGGGCTGCCATACAAATGAAACACAATTTTTTGCATTACTCGGAAATTAATCAATCAAACGAAACCAAAGTTGGCATGTGGAGGTTTTAGGATGCAATAAATGTTTCTATGGTGTTAAGATACTCCTTCCCCCTCTCTTAGAGGGGGCTGCCGTACAAATGAAACACATTTTTTTTCATTTCCCGAGAATTAATCAAGTAAATGGGCGGGACGAAGTTTGCCGGGTTAGCTAGTATATATATATATATATATATATATATATATATATATATATATATATATATGTATATATATATATATATATATATATATATATATATATATATATATATATAGATTTCTGTCTGTCTGTCTGTCTGATTCTTATGGACTCGGAAACTACTGAACCGATCAACATGAAAATTGGTATGTAGGGGTTTTTGGGGCCGGGTAGGTTTTCGTGATAGTTTGAAACCCCTCCCCTCTCTCTAAGGGGGGGGGGGCTGCCATACAAATTAAACACACTCCTCCCGCTCTCTAAGGGTGGGCTGTCATACCAATGAAACACAAATTTCTGCATAACTCGAAAACTAATCAAGCAAATGGTGCCAAATTTGGCATGTGGCATGTTTGACGGGGCACGACGTTTCTATGGTGAATACACTCCTCCCCCCTCTCTAAGGGGGGCTGCCATACAAACGAAACACAAACCTCTGCATAACTCGAGAACTAATCAAGCACAATTTGGGATGTGGGGGTTTTTGGGTGTGAGAAATGTTTCTATGATGGTTTGACACCCCTCTCTCCTCTGGAATGAAGAGAGGGTCCCATAAAAATATTACACATATTTCAACCAAAAATATTCCAACCAAACATGACAATTGAAAATTTTCGGAAAACTCTGAAAGAAAAAGGGAAAATTCGGAAAATTAAATTCCCATATGTTCTACAATTGCAAATTCCCCCGGGGAAATTGATCTTTGTTCGAAACTGGAAATGTGATGGAATTTCAATGTGATGAAACGCACTCCTATATCTTGTTTTATCTATACCAAAAAAAAAGGATCGCCGGATGTGTTGATAAAAGCAGAACTCGAGGAAGAAATTGTCTGGTTTAGGGCTGTTTTTATATTATCATATTTTCTGTATAAAATATTTATTCCATGTAACGGAGAAACATGTTATTTTCAAGTGGTTGAAAAATTTTGAACGACAATTGTGTCTGAAAATAATCTGATATTATAATGATGAGTTTTGTTAGAAATGCTAGGAATTTTATAGTAAAAGGTAAATTAAACGGGGTCGATTGAAAGATCAATCAATGAACAGTTCTATGATTAGACCCATGAACTTGCTCATAGTAAGAAAACGTGAATGTTTGAAGGTATTGATAACAAAAAACAAATTTTGGGCGGGACGAAGTTTGCCGGGTCAGCTAGTGTTGTAAATAAATGACGAACCTGTACATGATTATGCTTTGAACTCTTTGTTCACAACTTCACCAGCTTGTTCGTATGAAGGTTGCTATGAATTACACATTCAAAATCATCAAACCTTACATGATTTAATGGTATACATTCAAAGCGCTAGAGAGATTGATTTGCAGGTGCCACTGACCGCAAAAATATCAGAATCATTCAAAATTACACGAGAACCCTATTTACCATACATCGTTTATATATCGTTTTATTGCACGCGCAGTTGCTGAATTACAGAGATCCTGTGAATATTTAAAATTGTTATACATAATACAATTCAAACTTTGAAGATAATCACTTTGAACTCATCCAGACTAGATACGAATTAATCTCATAATAATTTAACACGTGGCATCCTCAATGTATATCAGTTTAAAGAGAGAGAAACAGCATTCACATGCGAAAACTACATAGACAAATTCCATGGAATACGTTATCGCCCAACGCGTAGAGGATTACAATGCCGTTCATTAGTCTGTTGCAATAACCTCTTGAATACTGCTATCAATAACAATAGACTGATTCAATTTCTTTTCCTCCCCCTCAAACACTCAACTCACCTGTGCACATATTGTCTGTTTCGAGGTTTTCACTTTCGCCACTGTGTAGATTACAAAGCAATTACGATTCAAATCGTTAAACTATAATTTGCTAAAATTTGCTAGCAAGTTCAATGCTTAGAAACGGGAAGCCTCAACTACCACCACTCTACCGCCAATGTTCTACAGCTGGATAGCGGTGGATGAATACACACAACAAATTGGACTGCCACGCTCGGCATTATATCACAATCAGAGGCAGACTAAAAATACTCTACTACGCAGTAACATATCGCTGCAGATTTATCCAAATTACAGCTTTAATCGGAACAAATTAGTTTTTGTCCGAAAATAAGTTCACTCAGAAGAAGTGCCGTGCAACTGTCTCTTCTGAGCAACGTCCTTCCAGCCTCGTCAAATCGGATGTCATTCGCTAAGCCATAAATTGGTTCTGGTAGTTGAACTCGTACATCAGCAGATCCGTGTTCGATTAGAAAGGGGAATAATTTGACCAGAAGAACATGCATGTTGAAGGTTCAGAATGACTTTGCCAAATTTTGCGGATAGAACTAGCAATGGGAAGCAACGAACGCGCATATCACCCCACAGTACCGACACGGAGCTTTTGATCTTTGAACTCGTAGCCCTGACGGATTCAATCGGTTCAAGTTACTGCGTTGAGAAAACTAAATTTATGGTTTTCAAATCAGGGTAACTGTAGGAAATCTGATTAATAAGTAATCCGTCTTAGATTCAATCGCGGTTTAGAATAATTGACTGCTTCATCCACTGGGGACCAAAAACGTCCCATAGAAGATCAACCGAATCTTTCCTATCCATGTGTCAATGAGAGAATCACTATCATAATCTGACTCGAGAAGCATCGGATTTTATCAATTTAGGAGTGTTTATGAAAGCGATAACAGCCTAGCGTATGAGGTCAACGTTGAATTAATCGTACATTATTTAAAATTTTTGTTGATATTTCCACTTCAAACTAAATTAAAAATTAATAGGAAAACATATTTTGTTTGAATTTTGTCATTTCCGATATTTCTATGCAGTGAATACGTACATTTGGTATTCCAAAACGAGAAACTTGTAGCTTTGAATTTATTTATATGTTATCTTCATGCGTTAATTTCTAATGTAGTTACAGCCAAGGTTTGTGATTTCCCCGACATAGAAATATAAATGATTTTTTTACTTGTTCCTTTCACTTCAGCCATAGTCATTTTCGATTGGTTCATTTTAATCTATCGGGGTTCGTCTCATCCACACTGAAGGAAACGATCTCATTCGTGGAATCCGAACAAATGAAGCGTACAAATTCGTCCCAAAACGTGTGGTCCTTAATGTGTTAAGCATACTGAAATCTGAAAATCTTCTGTTTCGTTATGTTTACATTGGTTTCACTCCTGAAGAGTGAACCTGCGAATGGACTATTATCATCGTAAAAAAATTTAATTCCGTATGCGAAAGAACGCTAACTAAGCCCAATTGAAAATTTTATTCGTTTCATTATACGAAAATGGATTTTCCCAGACCATCTTCCAAAATAAGTAGTATTGAGATGCGCATAAGAGGGCGTAACAGTCACGCTCATGACTACACAACCGTTGTCGGAAACTTATTACTCATGTTAGTCCACTGTACCTTTCACCTCGCCGTTTCCATTAGATTCAGTGAGTACATTTCGAATACAGCATTTGAATCTAATCGTACTGATCGAATAAGTAAATGATTCGACTCGCTTTGAAAATGACGTTTGGAAACCTCGCTTCAGTGAGAAGAATGAAGCGACTGAACGCGAAGCGAAGGGAGCTTGCACGAAGGAGAAGATATCTCGCGTAACTTTTGAAAAGGTCCTATGTAACAGAAGTAAACAAATCGAGTTTATGGATGCACGCTATTAATCATTGAATGCATTACAAAAACAATCGTTCATGTATCTATCTTCTTCATCTTTTTATCGCCGATACAAAAAATATCCAATGTGCAGATTCGTATTTTAAGCACTCGGCTGTTACTTCGGACGCCACTTTCCTTCGACGCTCGGAACATCCGAAGTAACAAAGCAGTCAAAACAACACTAAGTGGTACTTCGGTCGTTTTGAGTTTTTGTTTCTTACAGGCGTTGTTGGCGATTTCAGCGCAATTCAACGAGTGATAACAACAATAATCTGTCTTTAGAACGAAATGCTGATATTTGGATTGCTGTTTAGTAGTTAGTTTCAGATTCTCATCGTACAACGTAATATGTCCAATGTGCAAACGCGGCCGTCGAAACGTCCAATGTAACATTTTTCGTGTCTAGGCTTCAAATTTAAGCTCAAATCACGGAACAACAGTTACGTTTCATTTTTCAGAGTTATTATTGACTGCTAGTGGTGAAAGAAGTGATAGAGATCGATACCTTTCAAGACAACTCGCGGATTCGGGTCTTCAACTTCGTTTTTCTCGAGTTGGCGAAAATGTTACATTGGACCTTTTCAAAAGTTACGCGAGATATATTCTCTTTATTGAGCATGAAAAGAGAGCTGTGACATACTGAACCAGCGTGAATAAGCTGTAACTCGAAATGCAGTAAGTTTATTTTAGAGTAACGAATTATCAATGATAGTAAATTTTAGAATATTTCGACAATCACAATCTACTAATGTGATAGAGAGTAAGTAGCTTCGCGAATACGGATGAATTGTTTTGACGTTCGTTTTGCTTCAAGGAAATGCTTTGCATCTTTTGCATAAGGGAAGTGAGGATAAAGGTGTCACCCTCAGGAATATGCTCCTTCCCTGCGGCCACATATCGCTACAATCCACGTTCTTCGAAGGATATTGTAACTCAGCTTATTATAATTCATGATAGCAAAGGGGTTTTACTATAAACATTGAAATAGTACATTTTACATGATAAGAAGAAAAAAAGTTGCGAACATTTACACATACACTAAATGGGATAAATTTATGCGCTGTTTCTTGTCCAAATTTGTTAAAATCATTTTTGCAATAGTAAGTACATGTATGAAATAAACTGGATATACTTATCTAGAGCCGTAATTGATATTTTCTCATACGTACAAAAGGGACCGAAGGGACCCCTTTAAGAATATCATGTGGTAATATTTATCAGCCCTTTTGTGGAGGCGATCTGGCGTAGTGGTAACATCCATACCTCTCACGCTAAAGGTCACGAGTTCAATTCCCACTCCCGTCATTCTTCCAAAAATGGAAGCAAAGTGACGAACCATCCAAATGAGTCACTAAAATACAGATATAAAAAAAATATTATCTAGTTATGAAATCTTTACCCCAAACAACAAAATAATTTTTATGCGAATTAATCACTGAAATTAACTAAGACCAAAACATTAACCGTGTTCAACTATTCTAAAATATATAAACAGAGGTACAAACTGATGGTTATAGAATCTAATATAGAATAAACTAAATTTCACGAGAAATTCCTTAAATACGATGCGCACAAAACTACGCCCGAATGGCTACCGAGAGAGCGATTTGTATTATTGTTTATATTTTGACATGCAACAGTTCTACTGAAGTAAAGGGTGACTAAAAATGAGAATCTTCAAACTATCAATCAAAAGCCACTAGATATACTACTAAACAGGCACCATGTTACCCCAACTAACCACTTTGCCTCCACTGCCCTTTTGTCGATAAGGTTTGAATCTCGGACAAATTGTAGAATGCAGCAGGATTCATTTTTCTTTCTGTCAATAGGTCATTACTCGAGCTTTTCATCGTACATGGTCCATCATCCCGACTAGATCGGGACTTTCGTTTCGAGCGTGCAGGATCGAATCACGACGCGCTTGCTTCGGTGATGTCATGGTGTAAACAAATGAACTTACCCTGACAACAAATGGCTATTGTGATTCTATACACTCTTAGTTTGATTCAGTGAAGTTTTTAAAAAAAGTATTCAAAAAAAAGCCTTAATGGCAGCTTTTCTAACATGTTCGGTTTTTTTCATGTTCAGCCTTTAAGGCACATTCCCAATCAATAAGTATATCAATACAGCCATTCAATGCCCAACCGATATACTGGTTCTCAGATTTTCATGAAAAGTGGTAATTTTGTTCTTTGCGGCAAAACATTAGACCCGTATTTTTCAATTTGTTTTATAAGGGTGACCATTTCTATTATAGTGTGGTCCAAAAAATCAATTTTCCCCTTTTCTCCAAAAAATTATAACTTTTGAAGTACTGGACCGATTCCGATGATCAACATATTAAATGAAAGGCAATGAGCTATTCTTGTTCAAAGAAATATTATATTTGGGTAAAAAGAAGAATTTTGTGTTCATAATTATTGGTTGTAACTGTTTTTTATGAGTTAAGCTGTGGTTTTTTACATAATATATCCGAATATCAGGGAGGTGCCTTTTTTGTTTATGAGTTATGATTTTTCAAAGTTAACATGTTTTCAGTTTTCGTTCAATATTCCTCTGCGACTATACTGCAGGGTCTTTCAGATTAAACGCTCACACAACAAATTTCAATAACTTCTACAAACGTGAGCCGATTTTTATTTTTTAAAAAGAAAATAAAGCTTATTTTAGGACATTTTCGATGTGATCACTCCTTTTTTCAATAACGCGTTTCATATGGTGAACAAAATTCTTCATGCACAACTCTAACATTACGACTCCGATGCTGTTGAAAATCCGAGTTATTTCTTATTAAGTTCCTCCAAATTTTGTGGCTTATTGACATAGCAACGGCTCTTCACGTACCCCCAGAGGAAGTGATCGACGACGAGAAATGTTGAAATTCTTACCATAAGAGGACAAAGTTTCATTAAGGCTTCGGTTGCTCGAATAATACGATTTCACTAAAAATACACGATCATGTAAATTGTACATCTTGACGCTAGAAACCATCCGATCAGACTGAACGAGTAGCCGAATATTATCGTCCCGAAGTGGGGAATGCAGTGTTACCATCGTTTAATCTGAAAGACCCTGTACATTCAGGCTACAATCCAGTTTTTACGCAAGTGTGATATTTTGTCAAACAAGACCAACTCAAATTCTTCAAATTGATATATTGATCATCTGAATCGGTCTAGTACTTCAAAAGTTATGAATTTTTGGAAAAAAGAGGGAAAATGATCTCCCGTACCAACTTAACTCTGAAAAATCGTAAATAAAGAACAAAAAACAACGCCTCTCTGAATTTTAAATTTGTTAGATATGTTATATGTTAAATCTCAGCTTTTAGGAAAAAATATAAAAAAATATAGCGCCCTTGGTTCCGAGACCATGTAAACTATGAGAAACTTAATGAAGGAATCAAAAATTACAAAAACGAAATCCAATTTCTTTGCCAGTATTGTATTTTTAAGGGAAAACTAGCTATTGACTATTGCTATTGGCTTCAATTTGATAAATTGATCATCGGAATCGGTCCAGAAGTTCAAAAGTTATGAATTTTCGAAAAAAGTGATTTTCGGAAAAAAGGGAAAACAATCGATTTTTCGGACCACCCTAAAATGGAAATGGCACCCTAATATAATATGGGTCTCGTGGAGGCGATCTGGCGTAGTGGTAACATCCATGCCTCTCACGCTAAAGGTCACGAGTTCAATTCTCACTCCCGACATTCCTCCAAAAATGGAAGTAAAAGTGACGAACCAGCCTAATGAGTTGAAAATCACTATATACAGATAAAAAAAAATAATAATATGGGTCTAATATTTTGCAATAAGGAATAAAACTACCACTTTTCACGGAAATCTGAGAACCACTATATCGGTTTGGCATGGAATGGCTGAATATACATTATTGTGGATATTGGACGATGAAAACTCTCGTCTAAAGCATTAGGATCCACTTCTTTCCTTGAGTGATTATGACTCTCATAACGTGTTGAGAAATTATAGGCCCATAATTTTAATTTTATTGAATTTCAAGAGCCAAAAACAGAACGACTAGAAACGTAGTTTAGAATATTTCAGATAGGAAATAACAGTAGTGGTTGGAATAGTAAATATCAGTTATCCGAATAATGGCGATTCAACAGCATTGCTTTTGGACCACCCAGTTTTTATTAGTGATCATTTTGTAAAAATATGGTTTGCCTCGGGACGCTCCTGGTATTCAATATAATTAATGTGATTAACTCTTATGTTGTTATCGTTATACCTATAACCCGTTTTCAGAATGCTTCAATTTCAACAACAGATAGATTCATTGTCTTCCTGGATCAATTACCTGTTTCTCATTGTTATGCAAACTGTGCTCACATTCTTTCTGTAGTCTTCGTTCGAAAGCAAGGTGAAAAACATTGATTGTTTCAACATTGCGGTACGCGACGAACCGTGATAACTGTCGCTAAACACGATAGTATTTTCGATCCACCATCGCTTTCGGCTTAATGTATACACTCAGCCATATACAGGTTCATGATTATGGGAAAACTAAACAAGAATACATCTGACCATAAGTATCCTGCCGGCATGAGATCATCCTGGCTTATATATTCCACGATATCAATGAATGAATTGATTTTTGTATGACCGAAGTACTCAACTGCCTCCGCAAATTTGTTCGCAATTAAAGCTTCTAAACAGCAAAGTCAACAAGTTTCTAATATTTACCTTTCCACCGTCACTTTCTCGTGTACGGCGAAACCGCGCCAACAATTGCCAATCTCGTACAATTTCACGCTGAACTTGATATTTCACCACCAGTGAACATGTTCCTCAAATTTCAATGTCAATTAGAGCACATTAACACTTGCAGTGAAGCAGAAGTGTGAGCTGCATGGCTTAATGGACGACAAATCAATTTTTGTTTTGGTCAGCATGGTTGAACTTTGTTTTGTTGATTTATTCAGTCGCAAAAAATAACTTTCGGCGGATTTCCTAAATTGACATGAAGGTTGAAGGCTTGTGATTCTGGTTGGACGGACATTGATAGTTTATCAAAATCTCAAAATCTGTTCGCTAGAAAGTATTAAGGGACATATATCAACAATGAGAAATACCTTATATACATTCCAATACCTTGACCTTAACATATATCAAATGTATGTGCTAATTAAATTTTTATGTTCATTGCTTATTCAATCAATTTAATCTATGTAATAATCTGGCACAATAAGCTAGCGCGTAATTAGCTAGTTGTATGCAAGGTTGAAACATCGCATGGAGCATCACGTTTCATCTCGAATCCGGGGGAGGCTCGAGAATTTGCTTCAATTATCGCAATTATTCTTCTAATCGGCACTTGCGGAATGTTTTGTATGATGATGCCTAATACTTTACTTCTTCTCACATTTCACAGTGAATATAATCTCCCTCGCGCAAGGAACTGCCATCGGATGGTTATCGCCATTCCTTCCATTACTCATCTCCACCGATTCGCCGCTGAGCACAGGCCCGGTAACTGACATTGAGGCCACCTGGATTGCATCCTTGCTTTGTGTAGGAGCCGTCTTTGGGACGCTTCTATTCGGTTGGTCGGCAGATAAATATGGACGAAAGTTTTCACTTTGTATAGCAGCTCTTCCATTGATTGGATTTTGGGCATGTGTCGCATTTGGAGGATACGTCGAGATACTATACCTAGGCCGCATTCTAGCCGGACTGGGAGCAGCTGGAGTTTTCCTTCTGGTACCATTGTATGTCACCGAAATTTCGGAAGACAAGTAAGTTGATCGCTGGAAACTTCATTGTTACAGAAAAAATAATGTACTCTCCATTCACAGAATCCGGGGATCGCTTGGATCGTTTTTCATTTTATTTATCAACATCGGAACGCTGGTGGCGTTCGTCGTGGGAGCATTTGTTCCATATCACATTACCTCGTATATTCTTATTTTCCTACCAATTCTGTTTCTGCTGTGCTTCATGCAGTTCCCTGAAACACCCCATCATCTGATCCGATGCAACAAAATCGAAGCCGCCGAATGTTCTCTTAAGTATCTCCGTGGATACACATCGTCTCCGGATCACTTAAACATGTTGAAGGAGGAAATGAACTCCCTCATGAACCAAATCGTCATCCGTGAAAAAGACACCAACGAGGACGCATCCATCAAGTGGGCCGATTTTGGTAAGTTCTAATTGTCCTATTTTAACCCCAAACTCCTCTCTTTCAATAAGTAACAATTTCTAACTTTGTTCTTCAACAGCTCCATTCTCCACCAAAAAAGCTATCATGATTGGCATGGTCCTGGTGACCCTGAACCAATTCTCCGGCTGTTTCGCTCTAATCAACTACACCGCGCAAATCTTCGCCGATGCTGGCTCAGACATGGATCCCAATGTTGCAGCAATTGTTGTAGGAGCTATCCAAATCGGTGGCTCGTATGTGTCAACGATGGTGGTTGATCGGTGCAGACGAAAGGTACCTCCAAACGCAATATATCATACTAAAGGTTCACGACTTTAATTTTCATTTTACTAAATCAACAGGTCTTGTACATCGTGTCCGCCTTTTGCTCGGCAATCGGTCTAGCCGCAATGGGAGCGCACGCTTATCTCAAAGCATCGGGCTACGATGTAAGCATGATTAGCTGGGTTCCAGTTGCAAGCCTATCATTCGTGATATTTATCGCTTCGATGGGAATTCTTCCGCTGACATTTGTGATTCTATCGGAAATTCTACCCCCAAAGGTAACACATACTATAATTTGAAAAATAATGTTATGAGTTTAACCAATTTTAAATCTTCCAACAGCTCCGAAGTTTCGGTGCCTCGCTGTGTACCACCTTCCTTTGGGTGGTAAGTTTCATCGTAGTCAAGTACTTCCCGGTGATGGTGGAAGTGCTGGGAATGCACGGTTGCATGTGGACATTCGCCGGATGCTGTTTATTCGGTGTGCTGTTCAATGCCTTCTTCATCCCAGAAACCCGGGGAAAGAGCATTGATGAGATTACGTTAGCGATGGAAAGTACGAGCAAAAACTAATGAGCGGTTGTTCCTTCAAGTTTGTGATGTATTTTTGCTCGAGCCATTTTTATTATTTAAAAGTACCAAGAATGATAAGGGTAAAATAACCTCAGGTTATGCGCAGCTGTGTGATTTTGTAAGATTGTTATTGTAGTGAAGACATAAATGCTTTTTATTTATGGCACGAATTGTGACAACGTCAAGTTTAATAGTTCCTGTTTTATAGTAAAACGTAGATTTAATGAGTTGATAAGTATAAATTTGTAATATATGAACATCTCCCAATGAATAACGTTAGTCATTACTATTATTTCTCAATATTTATAGAGAAAAACATTTCCCTTGATTTATGTTAATATTGAACATAATGCTCAACTTAACTAAGAAGACCAGTAGAATTCGGGAAAACTGTGGCTCTGACCAGGGTATACATCTTCTGGTTATCTAAAACAAAAAATGAACAGATTCAGAACAGAAGTGACATTTACCTACGTTTAGTGCTCTTGAACCCTTATTATTTTTCAGTCCCTGTTCCTTTCCTTCGAAAAGCGTTGGTAGCGAGAACTACGCACGGCCCTGTGGACGTGGAATATCTGACACTCAACCGACTTTTATTAATCCTATATAACGGCGTAAATGCATGTTTAGTTGAATATTGAGTTTTTATTATACAATTAAATTTTGGTTTGATTTCCCACCGTTAAGTATGGTTGTATGCAGAGATGCCAACCTTCCTGATTTTTCAGCATTTCCCAGACTTTTTAGCACGCTCCCTGATATCCTGACGAACACTCAATTCATCCTGATTTTTCTGAAATGATCCTGATTTTTCCTGATTTTTGTACTCTTTACATTATTAGTAATAAATATACTGGTTTCCATGCCAAAGTATTCTGTCATGATAAAGGGTGTGTCAAAGGGGAAGCTCCGGCGCGTTGGGCGTGTTCATTTCCTTTGGCACGTAGGTGACCCCGTTGGCTTCGTACCACTCCAACACGTCCTTTGAATAGTGGCACGAAGCGAGATACGGCCAGAAGACAATCGGGTCCTCGTGACGCTTCAATGGTGGTAGTAAGCGCTTCTGTAGGCACTCCTTAAGGTAAACCTGCCCGTTTACCGTGCCGGTCATCACGAAGGGGGCGCTCCGCTTTCCGCAAGAGCAGATCGCTTGCCACACCATGTACTTTTTGGCAAACTTGGATAGTTTCTGCTTGCGAATCTCCTCCGGAACGCTGAATTTGTCCTCTGCGGAGAAGAACAACAGGCCCGGCAGCTGACGAAAGTCCGCTTTGACGTAGGTTTCGTCGTCCATTACCAGGCAATGCGGCTTCGTCAGCATTTCGGTGTACAGCTTCCGGGCTCGCGTCTTCCCCACCATGTTTTGCTTTTCGTCGCGGTTAGGAGCCTTCTGAACCTTGTATGTACGCAGGCTATCCCGCTATCCCAGCGGACCAGGACGAATGAACTTGACAAATTCAGCTTATTGGCGACATCCCGGACCGAACTTCTCGGATCACGTCTAAACTGCTTAACTACGCGCTTGTGATCTTTTTCACTGACGGAGCATCCATTTTTGCCGTTCTTCACCTTCTTCCGGTCAATGGTTAGGTTCTCGATGTATCGTTTTAGTAATCTGCTGACCGTGGATTGGACGATTCCCAGCATCTTACCGATGTCCCGATGTGACAACTCCGGATTCTCGAAATGAGTGCGCAGGATTAATTCACGACGCTCTTTTTCGTTCGACGACATTTTTCCAAATTTACGAAAAATTGACAGTGAAGCATGGCCAACGTGATCTATACACTCTTATCTGATTATAAGCGAAAGCTGAAGATATAATTCCTGAAAATTAAATTTCTACAGCGTTTTTTCCGTGATGCAATTTGATGTGACACACCCTTTAGTTCTCCAGTTCGCACTTGTATATATTGGGTTGGGGAAAAAAAATGTCGTATATTTTCAATATATGGCAACACTTAAACATATCTTGTGTTGTACTTATCGCATCGGGTCATACTATACGTCTATTTAAAGACGACAATCTGTTCTACAAGTGTCGTTTTGACAGTGTTGTGATTGTATAGCCATAAAAATAAACAGCCATAAGTTTGCTATAGAATCCGATAGATGAGGTTCTAACCTATCTTCCACATTGTCAAATACAGCTGGGAATGTATTTGCAGCTAAGTTATGACCAAAAGAGAGAGTCGATGTAGAGAAATCGATCAAATCACTTACATCCCTTTCATTCTAAGCCCCTCAATTATCATTTCATCGATAGTTGACATAAAGCAAGAGTTGAATCCGATAAAAACATCCGTAACATTCGCTGAATTGGTCCAGTTTTCTAATGGAAGGAAACATGACTATCCCGAGAGCAGCACCATCATATGTACACGTACAGCGCTAGTACAGTTGTATGTCTGTCCATGGTATTACCATGTACAGCGCTAGAACCATGCAAGCAACTCGGTACAACCGCTGCACCTGTACCGACCTGTTTTACCGCTGTACATGTCTACAGTTGTACTGTGCGCAGCGCCATAGACGGTTGGTGGTGGGTAGCACCTTGTAAACGTTCTTTTCATTGATTTTCTCTTAAGTTAATGACTCAGATTGGAAACTTGTTTGTTGTGTTTGATAGTTTAGATGCTAAATAAAACCCTTTTCCATTGAAATATTTGGTGAAACGCTGTACACGTGCAACGCTAGTACAGCTGTATGTCTGTCCATGATATTAGTATCTGGAATTTGTTAACTCTCGTTAAGCTGAGTGATCCGGATTAGCATGAAATCTTTTGATTTCATCTAACCGGTCACTCCAACGACAGCGTGCTCTGGGTAGAATCAAGGCTTTGCTTTCGGAAGAAATATACTCGAGGAGAAATTGTTGGAAACTGATCTATATATCTATTAATTTTACAGATTTATATACGTTTTCTGACTGCTTCTCCCGTTGTTGCTGACCATACCTCTGACCTCTAATCCACGTACACGGACTGCTCACTCAAATGCTTTGGGTTTGAGTGTGTTTTCGCTCATGAGTCTGCTTCCCGGTTGGAACGATATTGCGTGGCTCTGGAAAGGGTTACTTTAATCTCATCCAGTATCAGCCAATTATTCCTATTTGTGAAACCAATATCTTGCAGTGAGATTTTATCAAGAGACTATATTGAACGTTAATATCTCTTTGCCGGTTGAGGGAAGTGGTATGACAGACTTTTCATTTGAAAGATAAAATGTTTATAAATGATGTTTGTTACACACAGTCAATCCTAATATTGAGTATACTTCTCGTGCTACTTTGCTATTTTTGAGTTTTTCGGGGTTAAAAAGTAAATAATTAAATGCTACTTATATTCATCGTAAAATGGATCCATTTAACTCTCATGTAGTGATAAGAACAAAATTGTAAGGGGTTGTATCTACGACACCACCGCATATTTTTGACGTAGAACTACGCAATTATATAATGCAATCCACTTGTTTACCACTTCGAATATTATTTTAGAATGCATCGAAATTTTTGTAATAAATTATGTTCTTCGTTACAAATGAATTTAATGAACGTCCTTTCACGTTTGATATGATGCCTAGGAATACCAAAATATATGAACGGAAGAATTGTCAAACGATAATTGTATTTTACATTTCCCTCTGAAATTATTGCAAAACTCATGTTTACGTAGTTCTCGAACCGCGGAAGTTCATTTACCTCTAGTATATGAAATGATGGTTTTTCTAGGCTTCTCAGTTTAAAAGTACGTTTTAGGGAAACATATTCCGGTCTGCACAACGACAAGCGAGTACAAATGTACTCAACACCAAAAAATACCCACGACTTACCTGTATTTGCAAAGCGGATTCCCCAGGCACATTAATTTTGAAGTCCGTGTTAGGGAAACACAGCTCAGTGGGAAAAAACACCCCCGACTTGCATGTTTTGACAAAGCGGATTCCCCAAACACATTGATTTTGAACTCCGTGTTAGAGAAACACAGCTCGGTGGGATCAAAAATACCCTCGACTTGCAGGCCTAATTTGTGTCCTTTTATAAGGATCGGGGGACGATTGAGCTGTACGAATTCCAGTCAGCGAAGGCTGACAGAAGGCACCCGCAGGAAGCTCCAAGAAAATCACCAACAACCCAGAATCACTCCGAATACGACGGAAAACCACTACAGGGTTTTCTCATCACAGGCAACGTCACTCTAACAAATTACCAGACTGGCACGGCCATCTGGGAAACAAAGGCGGACCACAAACAACTCCAGACATCAACTACGAAACACGGATAACGTGAAACCTTGATAAAAATAAATTGAATGTTCACAGGATCACATGTATTATAGCGACTTTTACTCCTAGACAACCCTACAAAACTTTCTGCATTTGGGTAGACTATGGTTTTACATATTTCTACATTTATTTGTACATTTGCTTAAACTATGGGGACATCACATGTGCACATGGACAAACTATACAATACAGGGTACCTGGGGAGTGCGGTGAGGACACAAATTTCCCCACCGACTCCTTCTGCTTCTTTGCGGCGGATTCTCCGCCGGTTGATAGCTTCCAGCGAGTCCGTTGAAGTCGCGAGGGTACGGCGCAGCCTTTTCTCCGACGTGTTGGGTTCGCCGGGTTTCGCCAAGAAAGGAATTTCCCTAACAGTGTAAGCCAACGGAATATCGTTAGCATATTATAGTCCGTTAATTGCACAAATTTACCTGTTGTTTTATTAGCTTTTTTAAATTAATTGAGCGTTTATTTGTTTAATCAAGAACAATGATTAAACTGAAACAATTCGAATTTATTATCACAAAGACTCCACGTTATAAAGAAAACTTACAATTAACCGATCGCGAACAAAACGCACAATGGTTTCGCGATGTCGGACAGTTCTAAGTAAAATGGTCGAAGAACATTGTAGTCCTCAGATAAACCGCAGGGTATCTCGCGATTCAGAGCTCAAGCTCAGCCGAAGATAATTTCCCCAAAGCATTCCCTTGTGTGCATCTTGCTTCAACTAACCGTCCTTGAATACGACCTTCTCATTCCCCTCCCCAAACTCAAGGCCACGAAAGTAAGCGCTGCGCGAACAGACGCTCATTGGCCGAACAACTTTGGCGATTGAGCTTTCGCCCAGCTCCAGGGAGGTGGGATGGGAAATCTAAGCTCTCAAGTATACTTTCTGGAGTATCTTTTAGTTTACTTTCGGTTGTGACTTAGTACAGGTACACTGTAAATGTTTCAGTGTGAGTTTTTGAATTTAATTATTTGATATTTGAATAATTACTAACTATCCTAACCAATTAATAAATAAATAAAGAAATAAATAACTATATATATATATATATATATATATATATATATATATATATATATATATATATGTATATATAAATAATTATAAATACACAAAAATATTGTAAATGAACAAATTTAGAAATAAATAAACAACACTCAATAATTATGCACACCAATAATAAATAAGTAAATACATAATCCAAAAATATCACATGATGAAAACAGTTGTGGCAACTGTTACAAGAATTCATTTACAGTGAAAATAGTTATTAACGTTAACTTTGTTTCATAAAAACGTGAGCTGTTTTCTGATTTGGCACCCTTTTCGAAAGACGTCGTTCTACGTCAAAAATTAAAATGGTCACATTTCTACTTCATGTTTCAAATACAAACAAAAAATCTCCAATCAAGACGTGGCAAAATTGAGTGTACAGTTCAAGTTTTTCTTCAAAAAAAATTATAGGAGGTTGTGTCCAAGATACGACCGCATTGTTAACGTAGAACTACGCTGTTATTTTATATAAGTCGCTTGTCTATACCTTCGGATATTATTCTATAATACTGTGAAATTTTAGAAACAACTACTCAGTAGAATAATCTCTGAAATGGTTTTTTTCATTGTAGAATCAGTTGACGATAATTGATTTATGATTCATTCCCTCACAAAACAATACACTAGCTGATCGTATGTCGCAATTTATTTCATGTCAATGCATTGAAAATTTACCTCGAACGCTATTCCGGTGGTCTTTTTCGCAATTGACATAGACTCGGCTACAGTCGATTATATACATGTTGCATCAGCACCATTATTCCACATCTCATAACTGCATCAATATATCTTTGGCACCGCATGGAAACAACAACAATGACAACTCTTGCGAGTCTCAAATATTATGCTACATGTTATTTAGTATTGCCTCAAAGGAATCGCACCTCTAGGCATCGTTCGTACAACGTAAACCATACAGAGCCATACATTGGTGGCTTGAAACTACTAGGAATATTAACACTTCTCATCATTTTGCGCTATTCTCAAAAGAAACGCTTCTGTTAATATTGCTGGTCTCGAAAAAAGTTGCATTACTTTCTCATGCTCGAGAGAAATGCAGCTGTCACCCTTAGTGGAGGAAGTTTTGCTACTGGCAAGCGAAATCTAATCACATACAAAATTCCAGAACGACACTTACTTTCTTGGTGACTAAACAAGCGAAATAAACTCTTTTTGTTAATAACAACCTCGAAAACATCAGCAATGCTTCATTATGATCGCAAATGCAATCCGCGTTGAAGGCGGTTTTGCGACTGGCACGCGAACCCAAATAAGTTATAACATTCCAGTAAGACATTCAAGATGCTTGGTATTCCCCAAATAATGTTTTGGCGCACAACTTGAACGCCTGCTTCGCCATGACGTGAGTTTAATACATTGATGCATTCTCAAAGGCACCAACGACGCGCCGAAATCGCACATCGCGTGCATTATTAGATGACGCTTGCCTCGAAATTTTATTGCCCCTGGCGAAGCGTTCGTTTTTTGCAGGGCTTGAGCCTGCTTTCCTCTTCTTCTTGCTCATCACACACTACGCGAAGCGTCCAATTTATGACGCAGAAAGAAAAACACACGATACGAATAACGCAAAAAACGAACAGAAAAACCAAACGACGATATCCAAGTTGGATTACCACTGGTGGGGTCCAATCTTAGATCGAAGCACAGCGAAAGCCAAGTGAACTGGATTGCTGAACAGTCCGATGCCGAATGAAAGTTTGTCTCTGCGAGATCCACTGTTTATACTCTAAGCAAGTATTTCCCTTCATTCTTCTACTTTTCCTTCGTTCACGAAGACTTTAAATCCTACGATTTCCCCTCCGTTGGTCGTCGATAAGTTGCTCGTTATTGACAGCTCTGTTCGGGAAAGCACACAAATGGACAGAACAAATGAATGGAAAAATGGAAACGCTTAAAGTTTTCATGAATTTTAACCACTTACAAACCAGGGGATTATAATGTATAGCGTATTAAACAAATCTTACGGAATTTCCGATTCGTTTAGCATGTTAATCGACAAAATCCGTTCGCGGCAAAAATAGTTATTAACGTTATCTTTATTTCATAAAAACGTGACCTGTTTTCTGACTTGACACCCTTTATGAAAGACGTAGTTCTACGTCAAAAATTGAAATCAGTTCATAAATATTAACAGATAACAAAAATCAATCCCCTAGTATTTGGTATTCTTCCTGCAAGCGCTGAGGCGAGATTTCTGGTCACTGTAGACGGAAATGCCTCCCAGATCTCCGTAATCGTTGTTTTGAATTCCGCTTTATTTTAATTTTTAGGTGGTTTATTTTTAGCTTGCCCTGTAATCTGTTTGTATGTTTGTATGTTTGTATGTTTGTATGTTTGTATGTTTGTATGTTTGTATGTTTGTATGTTTGTATGTTTGTATGTTTGTATGTTTGTATGTTTGTATGTTTGTATGTTTGTATGTTTGTATGTTTGTATGTTTGTATGTTTGTATGTTTGTATGTTTGTATGTTTGTATGTTTGTATGTTTGTATGTTTGTATGTTTGTATGTTTGTATGTTTGTATGTTTGTATGTTTGTATGTTTGTATGTTTGTATGTTTGTATGTTTGTATGTTTGTATGTTTGTATGTTTGTATGTTTGTTTTTTTTTTTTTGGCAAGGAGGTGGAGATCTTCATAGACTCCCCGTCGCCATGTTGACTGGGTAGTGTGAGATTTTTACTCACTAAAACCACCTCCTTGTACTTCATGCCTGGCCCCCCGGAACCACCATTTGGTATTACTTCGGGAGGGGGCTGTGCTCATGCACTCATTTCTCTAGATTTGCTATGCTGAATCTTTGCTCGTCCCTCCATCTTCGTTGGAGCGTCGTCAACATTTTTGTTATTGCACGATTCACTGCATTCCACGTACTTTCACTTTCGCACATCTTTTGGACGATGTTCTGAGCATTTAGGGTTGATCTGCTAGCGAGGAACATTTCTTCCCTTTCAATAGAAAAACGGGGGCAGTCGAAAACCACGTGTTCTGCTGTCTCCTCTATTGTGTTACACTCTGGGCAAAGCGGCGAACTTGCATGGTCGAATCTGTACAAGTACCATCTGAAACAACCATGACCGGATAGGAATTGCGTCAGGTGGAAGCTCACTTCTCCGTGTTTTCTTTCTACCCACTTAGTGATGTTAGGGATCAAGCTGTGGGTCAATCTACCGTTAGGCGTGTTGTTCCACTCCTGCTGCCACTTTCTCATGGAGCCAGCCCTTGCTCTTACCCGCACTTTTCTGTTACTCTGCACGCTTTCTGTTCTCTGTTTGTAACACATGTCGTCTTCGGCCAGAGTGAGATCGATCGGGATCATTCCGGCTATGACACAAACCGCATCCGCAGATATAGTTCTATAAGCGCTCGCTACTCTCATCGCCATTATTCGGTATGTTCTAGTCAGCAGCTTGCGATTTTGTTGGCATTCAAGCGCTGCTGTCCAAACTGGACCGCCATATCGGAGTATTGATGTTGCTACACTGGCCAGGAGGGGTCTCTTACAACTGCTAGGCCCCGCGTTATTCGGCATAACTCTAGCTAGCGCCGCGATGACTTTGGCCGCTTTCGTGCATGCGTATTTAACATGACTCTTGAAATTTAGTCGGTCGTCGATAATCACCCCAAGGTATTTCAGCTCACGTTTGGAGACGATAGTATGCGCACCAACATTGATCTTCGCTTGCTTTACAACTCTGTGATTGCTGACCAACACCATTTCGGTTTTGTGATTTGCTATCTGCAACTTAGCCTCTTTCATCCAATTTTCCACTATCTTTATCGCCTCTGTAGCCAGCATCTCGATTTCCTCACGAGTCTCGCCTGTCACCGTCAGGGAAATATCATCGGCGAAGCCGGTAATCTTCACTCCTGTAGGAAGCTTCAACTTCAGCACACCATCGTACATCCCGTTCCACAGCGTTGGACCCAAGATGGAGCCCTGAGGGTCACCCGCTGTTATATTCAATGCCTTCTGTCCCTTCTCTGTGTCGTAAGCCAGAACCCTGTTTTGAAAGTAGCTTTTGAGGATCTGGCACACATAATTCGGTACCTTCATTCGGTGCAGTGCTTCGGCAATAGCTTCCCAACTGGCGCTGTTGAAAGCATTTTTCACGTCAATCGTTATTATAGCGCAGTATCGATCGCCGCGTCTATTCTGTTTTAAGGCTTTTCTGGCTGCTTCGGCAACTAACAGGATGGCATCCACCGTGGATTTATATTTCCGGAACCCGAACTGCGTCTTCGAGAGTCCGTTGTCACTTTCTGTGCACTTCGTCAACCTGTTCAGAATTATCTTCTCCAGCAGTTTTCCGAGGGTATCCAGTAGACAGATGGGCCTATAGGAAGAGGGTTCCCCTGGCGGCTTTCCTGGTTTTGGCAACAGTACCAGTTTCTGCTTCTTCCAAATATCTGGAAAGCATCCTTCATCCAGACACTTTTGCATCGTTGCTCTGAAAAGATCTGGATAGGCTTCAACCGCGGCTTTGTGGGCCACATTTGGGATTCCGTCGGTGCCAGGTGCTTTATTCACTTTCAGTTCTTTTGCCGCCGCCAGCAGCTCTTCTGTGGACACTCTCTCGACGTGTTCTTCATTTTCACTATATGGTGTTGCTGGCCAGCTCGTTGGATCATGCTGCGGGAAGAGCCCTTCTACAATATTCTTCAACCGCACCGGACAGCTTTCACTGGGTGTCGATGAACCTTTAATCTTTGCCATCACCACCCTATATGCATTGCCCCAAGGGTTCGCATCGGCATCGCGGCATAGTTCTCTGAAGCAGTTTATCTTACTACGTATTATTTCATGCTTAAGGGCGGCTTTTGCTGTTTTGAGTTCTTCCCTGCGCTCTACTCTGTCGATAGCATTTCTGGCCCTTTGCATCCTCCTCCTGGCTCGGAGACAGTTCGACCGAAGGGAGTTAATCGTCTCGTTCCACCAATGAACTGGGCGACGTTCGCCTTTCGGTATTAGTTTTCGTGGCATGGTAACGTCACATGCTCTCACTACCAAATTTGTTAGTTCGCCGGCACTAAGACTGGTGACTGTTCGCTCCTCTCGGAGTGCTTCAATGAACAAATTCTTGTAGAATTTCTTCGACTTCCACCTGCGACCTTTTGTTTTTATACTTCTTGTTTTAGATGAACTCTGACAGCGCACAGTGTAGCGGATTGCTTGATGGTCGCTGTGAGTGTAATCATCACATACTCTCCAAATTTACTGCCAACATCGGACTGCAGAAGGTAACATCGATGATTGATTCTCGACCGTTTCTATGGAAAGTGTTGGTGTAGCCTTCGTTGACCAGTCTCACATTCAGTTTCGCCAGGGCTTCCAGTAGACTAAAACCCCTCGCGTTGGTAAATCTGCTCCCCCACTCCACTGCCCAGGCGTTGAAGTCTCCACCGATGACTATGGGACTCCGTCCGATGAGCTCTTCTGTTAGGTTATATAGCATCAGATCAAACTGTTCTATCGTCCATCTCGGGGGGGCATAGCAGCTACATACGAAGATTCCATTTATTTTGGCTATCACGAACCCTTCGTATGTATTGGATACCACTTCCTGGATGGGGTATCTTCCCATCGTCGATAGTGCAGCCATTCTAGCTTTATCGGTCAACCAGTTTCCGTTATCTGGAGGTACTTGATACGGCTCTGCTATGATCGCCACATCGCATTTGGTTTCTGATGCGGCTTGCGATAGCAATTGTTGCGCCGTGTCGCAGTGATTCAGGTTTATCTGGGTTACCTCCATTTGGTTATTGCTGCCATCGCCCTTTTATAGACCGGGCATCTCGATCCCCCTGTGGCGTGGTCTTTTTCTTCCTCCGTCGTGCAGAGCATGCACCTTGGGGGCTTAGTACAATTCTTTGCCAAATGCCCCTTGTCGCCGCATCTTATACAGAGCTCCGATCTGTCAGGTCCTTTACAGTACTTTGCTTGGTGGCCAAAGTCCATGCACTTGAAACACCTAGATACTTGCTGGATAGCTCTCAGGGAACACACCGTCCATCCGACTTTCATCTTACCAACCTCCAATAGCTTGCTAGCTGCGGTTCTTGGCAGTCTTAAGGTTGCTATTTGAGTATTTCCAAATGCTTTCCTCAGCCTGATTGATATGGCGACTTCTCCCAGCTCAAACTGTTCATTCAGGGCTACTCTCAATTCTGTATCTGTAGTGATCTCATCCAGGTTTCTACATTCTACAACTGTTTCTTGGGACAGAGCTCTCACTTTCGCTGTTTCGCCCAAAGATTTCTCGACAAGCTCTTTATAAGTTGAGCTTCTAATCGTTGGGTCCTTCTTCAATTCGAACAGCAATTGTCCATTTTGAGTTCGCCTTACTTTGGCCACGTTTTCTCCGAGATTTTTCATGGACGGATCCTCTTTAACTTTTCGCAAAATCTCAGCATATGTTGCAGCGCCCGCTGTAGCCACAATCAGAGCGTCCGGCTTTGGCCTCTCCAGCCTAGGCTTTAATTTTTCTTTCTTCTTCTCTTCTTTTTTCTTTCTTTCGATCTTTTTCCACTCATTTATCTCTTCGTTGTTCTGTTTGCTTTCACCATTAGCCACTTCGCTACCATCTTTCTGTTTCTTTGCTGCCCTTTTCTCTTCAGGAGTTAGTCTTTTTCTTTTCGCGGTTAACGGGGTACTGTCACTCATTGGTGTCGAGATCGCTTCTATCGGCTTACTCTGCACATTCTCTTTCAGTGCGTTCTCCGCCTTTTCAGCTTTTGCTCTCCAGAATTGTTGCTCGCGTTCGGCTGCTGCAAGCGCCGATTTGATTTTAATCGTCAAGGTCCTTATGACGGCGTGAACGTTACTGCGAGGCTTAATGTACTCGTAGAGTTCATCAGATGCCCTTTTGGCCTCACCCAGCTTAGTTTTCTCGTGTTGCAGGTTTGGCTGCTCTCCGATGTATTTATCGCTTGTGGATTTGGTGCTGGTGGTTGGCTCAGCGGCGGAGATCTCATCACCTGTCCCCTTCTGGCAAAGATGCCTACCTCTTCGATTTCGCTCTCGATTTCTGTTGAATTTGTTTGGAAACTCATTTTTGTTGTTGGGTCCCAACTCCGGGCCGCTATCTCCGCTCGTTGCACATAGTCGCTATCAGTGATCCCATGGTTATCTATGCAAGCAGTGAGGCCATGCAGGGGGTTGACACGGTCCTTCATGGGGACCGTGTTCAGAGCCAGATCAGCGCAAGTCAGGAATGTGACATCTGACGCCTAGTACCTAGTGCCTGAGCCTAGACGAGCATCGAACGTACCCGAAGACTTGCCAAGTTATTACCGGGACGGGGGCAACCGCGCTATTAGCCCACACGCCGTTTCAGGAAGGTGTCACCCTTCCTTACTCAGGGAACAGGATAGCACGATTGTCAGCCTTTAGCGTCGAAAGTAATTCTCATCCTTAACATGTCCGTTTTCCGTGTCGTACCAGTATGTCGTAATCAGGACTGGAGTCAACCCTGATGTGCTCGGCACTCCCTACGTTGCTCCTGTACGCGGTATTTCCCCCGTGCAATCTCCATAGGCTTTACCGCGCCCTTACTCGCGTTGTCACCCGATTAGTCGCCTTCTACGACAGGGACAGGGACCAAGACCCGAAGTGCTATTCTAGGCCGGCAGCTCCACGGCCATGTTTGTATGTTTGTATGTTTGTACGTTTGTATGTTTGTATGTTTGTATGTTTGTATGTTTGTATGTTTGTGTGTTTGTATGTTTGTATGTTTGTATGTTTGTATGTTTGTATGTTTGTATGTTTGTATGTTTGTATGTTTTTATGTTTGTATGTTTGTATGTTTGTATGTTTGTATGTTTGTATGTTTGTATGTTTGTATGTTTGTATGTTTGTATGTTTGTATGTTTGTATGTTTGTATGTTTGTATGTTTGTATGTTTGTATGTTTGTATGTTTGTATGTTTGTATGTTTGTATGTTTGTATGTTTGTATGTTTGTATGTTTGTATGTTTGTATGTTTGTATGTTTGTATGTTTGTATGTTTGTATGTTTGTATGTTTGTATGTTTGTATGTTTGTATGTTTGTATGTTTGTATGTTTGTATGTTTGTATGTTTGTATGTTTGTATGTTTGTATGTTTGTATGTTTGTATGTTTGTATGTTTGTATGTTTGTATGTTTGTATGTTTGTATGTTTGTATGTTTGTATGTTTGTATGTTTGTATGTTTGTATGTTTGTATGTTTGTATGTTTGTATGTTTGTATGTTTGTATGTTTGTATGTTTGTATGTTTGTATGTTTGTATGTTTGTATGTTTGTATGTTTGTATGTTTGTATGTTTGTATGTTTGTATGTTTGTATGTTTGTATGTTTGTATGTTTGTATGTTTGTATGTTTGTATGTTTGTATGTTTGTATGTTTGTATGTTTGTATGTTTGTATGTTTGTATGTTTGTATGTTTGTATGTTTGTATGTTTGTATGTTTTTATGTTTGTATGTTTGTAACATGTTTGTCTGTAGCGCTGACCCATAGAAATTTGACCCCCTTCCTGTTGACCGATTGATCTGAAATTTGGAACACACCTTTATCTCTGTAGTCATTATAAAACTGCGTTTTTCATGATCTTGAAAATCCAAGATGGCGGCCGCTACAAAATGGCGGATCACATATTTTCTCAAAACCTCATCAAAATGGGTTATCCAAAACCCCATCAATATGGGTATCAATTGAAAGGGCTTGACTAGTAAAATACGATTATTTATGATAAATGTAAATCCAAGATGGCTGCCACTACAAAACGGCGGACTACATATTTTCTCAAAACCTCATTAATTTGGGTATCAAATGAAAGGGCTTGACTAGTAGAACACGATTATTTATGAAAAATGCAAATCCAAGATGGCTGCCACTACAAAATGGCGGACTACATATTATGTCTCAGATTTTTTTTTGTAAGCGGACCTTACACGATCAATATTATTGACAATATGATACATTTGAGAGCATAATGACAGCTGAACACAACCGACGATGCAGAAATTCGGATTTTCTGATTTTCGATCATCAATATCGTGACATTTCATGTAAATCCATGATGTTTACGTTTTACCGCACGGACTTCGAGACTGAGTTGCCAGATTTGCAAGCTTGCATTTCATGCAAGACATTTCATTTTTGTTAGTCTTGTTTGCGGTTGCAATTAAATTTTATTAACTTCAGAAATTCTAGGAAGCATAAATGAAATTGTTTGGTTTCGAAAACTGATACTTTCAATGGCAAAATATGGTACTACATTACAAATGCAATACAAGTACAAATCAAAATCTCAAAGTAAACTGACAATGCGACGTAGAGAGAGTGGATGAAACGTAACAGAGTTTTAGGAGTTTTTTTTATCGTTCTGGATTCAATTTTTTTTTTTGCGCTAGGAAAAGGGGCAGCCACTTTAGTCTAAGTTGTGTGTTTCTTAATATTCTGCTATCAGATTTGGAGAATGAGAAGATCTGGGAAAATCACAGGCGGAAAAAAACGTGCGTGTAGGGTCAATATGATCTATAAATTATATATGAGGGGCTCAAAAGGAAAGGGGTGTAGGTGACTTGATCGATTTTTCCACCATCAACTTTTTCTTTCGTGAATAGTTCAGCTGCAAAAACGTTCCAATTTTAGTTTGATACAGAACCGATAATTGAGGATCTGACCAATCGTTCACATTGTCAAATAAGCTCGGAATATGTTTGCAACTAAGTTATGACCAAAAGTGGGATTCGATGAAGAGAAACTCGAATATGTCACTTACACCCCTTTTTTTCTCAGCACCCCCCCCCCCCCCCCAAATAATCTTATTCTTAAAATAAAAATATTCGTTAGCAATATAGCTTGCACATATTTTCACAAAAAAATAAAACTGACATATCTGAAACTGAAAGGAGCCTGTACGAAAATTGCGTCTGAAATTGATTTTATATTATAACTAGCTGACCCAGCAAACTTCGTCCCGCCAAAAATTTGTATTTTGTTATCAATACCTTCAAACATTCACGTTTTCTTACTATGAGCAAGTCCAATCGCAGAACTGTTGATTGATTGATCTTCTATTTGACTCCGTTGAATTTAGTTTTCACCCTAAAATTCCTAGTATTTCTAACAAAACTCATCATTATAATATCAGACTGTTTTCAGACACAATTCTCGTTCAAGATTTTTCAACCACTTGTAAATAACATGTTTCTCCGTTACATGGAATAAATGTTTTATACAGAAAATATGATAAAATAAAGACAGCCCTAAATCGGACAATTCCTTCCTCCAGTTCTGCTCTTATCAACACATCCGGCGATCCTTTTCTTGGTACAGATAGAAGAAGATATAGGAGTGCGTTTCATCACATTAAAATCCATTCCCAGTTCCGAACAAAGATCAATTTCGCTAGTGCAAACATCAAATGGACTAACAACACTTGTCACTATGCAATTGTAGAACATATGGGAATTTAATTTTCCGAATTTTCCCTTTTTCCTTCAGAGTTTTCCGAAAATTTTCAATTGTCATGTTTGGTTGGAATATTTTTGGTTGAAATATGTGTAATATTTTTATGGGACCCCCTCTTCATTCCAGAGGAGGGAGGGGTATAGAAATTATAGAAACTTTTCTTATACTCAAAAACCCTCACATCCCAAATTGTGCTTGATTAGTTCTCGAGTTATGCAAAAGTTTGTGTTTCGTTTGTATGGCAACCTCCCTTAAAGAAGGGGGGGGGGAGTGTATTCACCATAGACAACTTTCGTGCCCCGTAAACCTTCACATACCAAATTTGGTTTCATGTACTTGATTAATTCTCGAGTAATGCAGAAATTTGTGTTTCATTTGTATGGCAGCCCCGTATGCTGCGTATGCTGTGCTGTATGCTGCTCTCCGGACAGTACCAGTTAAGTATAGATGAGAAAAAATTTTAACCCCTCTGGTACAACACAGATTGGCAACACTTCTTCTTCTTCTTCTTCTTTAATGGCACTAACGTTCCTAGAGGAACTTCGCCGTCTCAACGTAGTATTACTTGCGTCATTTTTATTAGTACTTAGTTGAGATTTCTATGCCAAATGACACGCCTTGCAATGCATTCTGAGTGGCAAGCTCTAGAATACGCGTGATCACAGTGCAAGTCGGAGGAAATTTCTTTGACGAAAAATTCCCCCAACCAGAACGGGAATCGAACCCGAACACCCGGCATGTTAGTTATGACGCTAACCACTCGGCCACGGGAGCACAGATTGGCAACACTGCTTCATACGGATGAGACGAAAACCAATCTCTTTGAATTGGTTGGAAGACAGATTATGCAGAGGAAACCAGTATCTGTGATAGACGATCATATTTGATGAAAAAAAATCCTCCTACGCATATGTTCGAATTTCAACAATGACAGAGTTACAGAACTTTTTTTTTTGTTTCGGACTCTATTGCTTCAAACTGGCTCTACATTAAAAAGTACGCTACGGAAGACGATTCTGATGCTTTCATTTGAAAGATGAGAAAATTTAGTACAGGATATAGTAGCGGAACAATTAAATGAGTGAATTTTAATAACATTTTGGAAGTAAAACACTTAAAAGTTAATAATTTTTAATGTGTTATTATTAATTTTATCCTAAAAAATTATATTAAACTAGATTGTTTCTATCAATTAAAATTGTATATAATTGAATCACATAAAATCGAGTCTGTATATAATCGAGTCTGACCTGTACTGTATTCTATTAGTCAAATCATTTCATTTGATACCAATATTGAGAGGATCGCAAAAAATACATAGTCGACCATTTTGTGGCAGCGACCATTTTGAATTTATGTTGTTCATAGTGTAGTGTATTCTCCAAAGCAAGCGGCGACCAAATTGCATTTTTCAAGATCATCGAATACGCAGTTTTATAATGACAGTAGAATTGAATGTATGTTCCAAATTCCAGATCAATCATTCAACATGAACGGGGTCAATTTTCTATTAATGTGGAGCAACCCAACAAACATTCAAGCTGAATGAAACCATTCAAAAAGTAATTAGTTGTTTCGGGACTGCGCCCATCTTGAAATTGGATTTTTCATTATCTGCTGTTCTACTAGTCCAGAACTTTCTTTTGATACATTTTTGGGTATTTTTCATAAATAACTATGTTCTACTAGTCAAGCCTTTTCATTTGATTCCCATATTGATGGGGTTCTAAGAAAATAGGTAATCCGCCATTTTGTAGTGACCGCCATCTTAGATTTACATTTTTCAGAGGTAACTATATTCTACTAGTCAAGCCCTTTAATTTGATACCCATATTGATGGGGTTGTGAAAAAATAAATATGGCGCCATTTTGTAGTGGTGGCCATTTTGGATTTGAATCTTTCATAAATAACTTTATTGTACTGGTCAAGCCCTTTCATTAGATACCCATATTGATGGGGTTTTGAGAAAATATGTAATCCGCCATTTTGTAGTGGCCGCCATCTTGGATTTGAATCTTTCATAGATAACTGCATTCTACTAGTCAAGCCCTTTATTAGCTATTCAATATAGAATTATTATACAAATTATTCAAAATTTCCGAAAATCAAAAATAAAATACTTCGGATAATCGAATCCCGGATAATAGAGTCTCCGGATAATCGAATCCGACCTGTACAAGGGTTTTTTTTTTATTATTCGATAACATTTCTGAACTGATTTAAATTCTTTATTTTAAGAAAAACTCGAACTGTACACCCAATTTAGCACCGCCTGAATTGAAATTTTTTTTGTTTGTTTTTTAAACATGAAGTAGAAATGTGACCATTTTATTTTTTTATCACTGCATGGAAGTAAAAAGGATCGATTTTACGATGAATATAAGCCTTGAAAAACTGAAATATGACAAATCAACACTGGTGTACACCCAATTTTGCGATTAACTGTGGCTAGAGAACATCAGAGAACATAATCGAAAATCAGTACTCCCGCTCGCTATTTGCCATAAAATATGCTTAAGATTTTATGGGATCATTGTGATAAATCCAAATCCAGAAAACTAAACTACTTATTTATTTCACCAAAACATGAGTTGTGTTCTAAACCAGTTGCATTCGAATAATTTCGGTAAACTCAAGGCGCTTATATCAATGTATAACAGGTGAAGCAACATCATCACTTTAATAAGAAGGGGGTTACGGTTTGTGGAGCGGGGGTTGTTTGTTTTGTTATTGCTAAGATACGCTATTTTTGCATTTTCACATGCGAGAGCGTGGGAATGAGAATGAAATTCTACAAAATCATCCCTTCTTTTTCACATAAATTCGCAAAAGCTGAACATAGTAGGCATCGTTCAAATAAGCGTCGTAGCAGTTTGTAGAGAGCCGCCGGCAGCGTTCTGATGCTGTTTGTAAACAATACCGACAGCAATTCCAATATGGCTGAAAGTGCATTTCATATGATTGTTTCACCTGGTATATATAGAGGCGCCTAGGGTAAACTCGTTCACCGCCAGTGGTAGCTCCCTCGGTTTGTTGATATTGATTGCGGTCGACCAACGTACACAGAAATCTACACAGGTATTCTATCCTGGTTTTGTTTGTTCATATATATTGCATATTTGTGTAAAAATATGTCTTTTTTTCAATTTCATGAAAAAAATAATGTGAGTCTCATTCATACAAAATATATAAACGATTTTTCGTGCTTTTTGTCGGGACCTACGTTCCACTGCTGGTTAAGCCTACCAGTGGTTATTAATTTACACTTGGTAATAGTTATTTTTTCGTTTATTCAGCAAGTTCATTTTTCTTTACTGAATTTTTCCACCGAATTGCTAAAAAGTCAGTGCAAAACTTCGTGAATTTTAATTGTTGCCATACCTTCGGTCATCGCTGATGTACGTTGGTAGTCGACAACAACAAAATGTTTACGTCAGGCGATTGTCGACTGGTTATTTATCGGCAAGAAGTTGTCAGAAAAGCAAATGTTCTGTGTGTGTAAAAGCAATGTTTGTTGGCTGCGAGATTCTAATTATGTTTACGATTGCATTAAGCAAATAATTTAAGTTTTAATTCGTAATCTTTTACGTAGTGTTTCGTAAAGAGCCGTAATTATCAACGGGTAATTTCGGATAAACTTCGTACACTAGAGCTGGAATATGTATCATGGATTATAACTCATACAACAACAAAGTTTAGTAAGTAGAAACCTCTCTTCTAAGGAAAATAATTGTTGAATTTAAATACTGTTTTTATTTAAGTTCTGCTCCAAATCAATCAGTGCCGATTGCATCTGATTTCTTTCCGCCAAGTTCTTCGACAGCATACTTGAAAGTTTCAAACCCTGCGCTAGTTTTGAAACATGAATCTATTAACGCCGGATCACACAGCGGAACAGCAACGCCACCGGTTAATTATAGTCAAAATGCGCCACAATACAGCGAACACAATATGCAACAGCCAGATCAAAAACACGGCTATTACACAAAGCCTTTGGATCTGCAGATGATATCCAATCCTTACTTAGCACACCATCAGCAACAAATCGGGCATCAGAACACCAATTTTCATTTGACTCACGAATATCATCACGAGCATTCCAACGCGTCGACAATTAGTTCGAGCATAGACCAGCAGCAGCAGCAGTCGTACAGCACCCATCAGTCGCCTATTCCTCCCGGTGCCAGTCCGGTTGTTCACCAGCACCCGGTGTTGGTTCCGCCAAAGGTGGGTTACGATTGTGGAACATGTTCTAAAAATTTTGACACCAAGGTGAAACTGGAAAAGCATTTTCGAACACACACCGAAGAACAATCATTCCAATGTCGAATGTGCGATAAGAAATTTCGAAGCCAGAACACATTGACCTGTCACGAAAAAGTGCACGGGGAGAATGGAGTGGATAATAATTTTTCTTGCGTCACTTGTGGGAAAGTTTTCAAAGCCGAGGATAAATTGCTCGTTCACATGCGTCTTCATACGGGTGAAAAGCCGTATCAATGCAAGATTTGCTTCAAGTGCTTCAATCATCAATCGAACCTGATAGCTCACTCTCGGACACATGAAACGATAAAAAAGGCTATCAAGTGTGATCGGTGCAATAAAATTTTGGACAACGAGGAGCGACTTGCGATCCACATGAGATTGCACACCGGCGAAAAACCTTACAAATGTTCTTATTGTGATAAAAGATTTAACCACAAGAGTACTGTTTGTACTCACGAAAAAACGGTGCATATTGCTTCGAACGCTTACAAATGCGAACGATGCCATAAAACATTCAATCAGAAGTGTCAGCTTCAGTACCACGAAAAGCTCCAGGAGCCACACGTAATTGCGTGCTCTATGTGCGAAAAGGTAAGTTGGTTTGCGTTGATGTGTGCTTGAATTCAAATTTTAATCGCCATTGCAGGTCTTTTGTTACAATGCAAGCCATAAAGAGCACATGTTCCGGGTGCATTTCCCGCGGAAGAAAAAAGAACGCCCGGCTGGTCCTGATGGTGAAGGAAGTGGGCGGAACAAATTCAAATGTAATGTGTGCGATCGCAGATTCTACTACAAACGAGCTCTCGAAATGCATATGGGAGTTCATGATGCATCTTTGGATGTAAATGTGCTTTACTTCTCGTGCAACTACTGCCCGGAAACGTTCACCGATGAAGAGCCTCTGCTGCAGCACGAAGCGGAGCATGTGGCGAATAACACAACGGATTTTATGGAGAACATGAAATCATTGGAACAATCGGAAGACCCGGAATTTGGGCAAGTGCTGGGGAAATACCGCTGCCCACTTTGTTTCAACCGTTTCGAAGATCTGCCTGCGTTACAGGAACACCACCGGACACACCTCTGCTCCAAGCCGAAGGAATGTGACAAATGTCAGCCAACTCTTGCCGATGATTATGATTTCACGAAGAGCACCTATGACGAAAAGGACGATAACTGCGCCACACAGTGCCACATCTGCGAAAGGACACTTCAATCATTCGAACTTTTCCAGAATCACTTCCACTACCACACGTCCCGGGTTCCCTTCTACTGCTTCCAATGTCGGGAGGAATTTCCCGACAAGAAAGAGCTCTATGCGCACACCAAAACGCATGCTCCGAGGGATGCCGAGTCGTACACCTGCGAGATTTGCGCCAAAGTGTTCTCGACCAAGGGTAACTTTAGGCGTCATTTGAAATCCCACGAGGCGGTTAGGGCCTTCGCCTGCGATCGGTGTTTCAAACAGTACGACTACAAGAGTGCGCTAGATTTGCATTTGAAAAAGGCTCATGGGATCGAATATTCCTGAGTTATGATGTGTTTGTTTCGGGTTGGCCTTCGAACAAAATTCGTGTTGTTCCTTAGCTACCGTTTAGTTTTCGAACTTTTCTTAAGTTATACTGAGAAAAAAAAAACAATAAATTGATTAATTTCTAATGCATTTGTTTCTAGATTCTTATTCTACTACTAGCTAACCCAGCAAACTTCGTCCCGCCCATTTACTTGATTAATTCTCGAGTAATGCAGAAATTTGTGTTTTATTTGTATGGCAGCCACCCCTAAGAGAGGGGGGAGGGGTATCTAACCACCATAGAAACATTCATTGCACCCTAAAGTTTCCATATGCCTAATTTGGTTTAATTTGCTTGATTAATTCTCGGGTAATGCAAAAATTTGTGTTTCATTTGTACGGCAACCCCCTCTAAGAGAGGGGGAAGGAGTATCTTAACACCATAGAAACATTTATTGCATCCTAAAACCTCCACATGCCAAATTTGGTTTCATTTGCTTGATTAATTCTCGAGTAATGCAGAAATTTGTGTTTCATTTGTATGGCAGCCCCCCCTTTGAGTGGGGGAAGGACTGTCTAACCATCATAGAAACATTTATTGCACCCTAAAACTTTCACATGCCAACTTTGGTTTCGTTTGCTTGGTTAATTTCCGAGTAATGCAGAAATTTGTGTTTCATTTGTATTGCAGCCCCCCCTTAGAGAGGGGGGAGGGGTCTCAAAATATCACGAAAACCTTCCCCGGCCCCAAAAACCCCTACATACCAATTTTCATGTCGATCGGTTCAGTAGTTTCCGAGTCTATAAGAATCAGACAGACAGACAGACATCACTCCATTTTTATATATATATAATAATAAAAATAATTATATATATATATATATATATATAAATATATATATATATATATATATATATATATATATATATATATAATATATATATATATATATATATATATATATATATATATATATATATATATATATATATATATATATATATATATATATATATATATATATTAATGCATGTAATTCATACCTGAGCATCTGTTCACAATGGAGGTGCGGCTCAAAACAGCGGCTAATCATTGACCTTGTGTCAGCGTGGGATTCTAAACAGAGCTGTGAATGATGGTCCTCCGGCGACACAGGGGATTGATGCAGATCCCCTGCAAGCCATCCGTAAAAATTAAAAACACAGGAAAATTCACAAATAAATTCTAGACAGAACAATCGGACTATACCCAATCAAACAAAAAAATTAAAAAGAATGCAACACTTTCAATTGTGTCAAACTTTTTATTACATGGTTTGATGACGGCGATTGGTTGGTGCAGTCGAAATGCATCGCAATGAACCACGAGACGTACATTAAAGCGGTCACCGGCCTGATGTTTTTCGGCGGCAAGTTTCGCCTGGCAGTGATGTCCATATCCTCTGTGTAGCGAAGAGAAACTTGAATTCACCCACCCACTCTGTCGTCCTCAACGAGAACGCTCCTCTTTGGTATATAATCACCATATTTCTAGTTACTCGCAAAATTGAGTAGACAATCTTTTTAAGCATATTAATAATACACACATTTAACTAACTATGCACAAGAAAATTACTTTTTTTCGGCGGTTTGTGACGTCAACATCAAACCACTACTCGTGCAGTGTTAGTTTTTGTTTTTTGTAGATGACGGATTTCGCGCCAACTCGACCAGATGTTGGCATAACCCTCTCAGAGCCTCATGAATCTTTCTGGGCGTGAAGACCTTACCTAATTAAGCAACTTGGCATACTTAGTTTTCCGAAAATTTACCTAGACTAACATATCGCAGTGGTACAATGCTCCTACAGAAGAACATATGGAAAGGGCTAAATATTTTTTTTTTTTTTTTTTTTCTCTATTATAGTGATTTTCAGCACATTTCGGCTGGTTCGTCACTTTTACTTCCATTTTTGGAAGAATGTCGGGAGTGAGAATTGAACTCGTGATCTCTGCGTGAGAGGTATGGATGTTACCACTACGCCAGATCGCCTCCCTGGCTAAATATTTATTTTTGATCATTTTTTATATTTTTTTTGCTCGTAAATGATAAGTCCTACAAAAAAGTAATCCATGGAAAAGTTTTAGGAAAATAATAGAATTTAAAAAAAATTGTTTTTGAAATCCTGCACTGAAAAATCGATTTCAAGAACAAAAAGTCGATATTCTCAAAATGGTCATCTCAGATTTTGATGAAATGGTAGATAAATATGTGCCCAGAAAGTTTCATCAAGTTCTGAGAGGGTCATGCCAATCCCATAGATGAGTTGGCGCGAAATCCGTCAGATGTTTGAAAAAGTGTTTATCAATATAGTAAGGGTGCTCATACACTGTTTGACCGAAGCCAAATATTTGACTCTTTTTGACATATAAAATTTGGTCAATGTGTACTGATCAAATATATTCTACACAAAACACGACAAGCAAATATTCAATTATAGGATGCCTAAAATATTTTTTCAGTCTGTTCTTCGAACCTGTCGGTACATGGTTAGGTTACCTTGAATATTTCAGTTGATTTTTTCCATGTCCGGTGTTTGATATTGTTTACTACTGTTGAAAATTGAAGAGTGGCGAACAAAGTAGTGTTTGTACAAATATCAAATCAAACCTTATCTGTCAAAAAATATCAAATATTTGACCTCCGGGCAAACAGTGTACGGCCACCTTAAGTAAGAGGAACGAAACAGATATTGTTACACGTACAGTAATAATAAGTAAGACTTGTCGAGGGAAGACATTGCGAGAAATAGGAGCTGCTGTCGGAAGAATCCACTTAATTCCTGTTGATTTTCTGTTGATTTAATTTCTGTTGATGTGGGACAACCCTGCAGATAAACATACAAACATATTTACAGTAGGTAATGCTAAATAAAACCGTTTGAAAGTATAGTATAAAAACTGTTTTTATGTTTTAGATTTTTTGATTATTTTACATAATCCATTTTTATGGGCATTTAAGTGCCCATTCTATCAAATTCCGTTCAAAACTCCTATTCATATTGAACGAGAAAAGTGTCACCCACATCTGGGTGACGGGGCCTCCCAAGAAATACACCCGTCACCCAGATCTGGGTGATGGGGCGTTCAAAGTGTTAAAGAACAGAAGTGGCTTTCCGCTCTAAACTGTTTTCGAGCGGTTATCGGTCCGATGTCGACCGAGCGCCATAAAGTGCTACAAAAGTGCCGAAATCTAATCCCGCTTTGCCCCCCGCAAGCAGCACTGTCTATAGTTTCAGCTATAAATGAACTCGATACATCAACTGAGCGAAACGGCATCACTGCAAGTATTGTTTTTTCTCTTTCTCTCCGAACTTTCATTTAAAACAAAACAGAAAATGTATCGAGAATCAGATGTCGTAAGTACGAGAAGTTTTTCAATTAGGTTACGATTTATTGTTTTATATTATATTTTTTCAGTTTGTTCACATGGTTTCACCAGATTGGGCCGCCTACATGATGCAGAATTCATTTGCCGTGCAGCAAATAAGACAGCAACACCAAGCAATTGGTCGGTATACATGCCTCCTCCGATTTGGAATCCTGATGGAGCTGGAGTATCTGGGATGGTTATGCTATCACCTATCACCTTCAGGGGTAAGGTAAATTTCAATGTATATAGTTTTCTTCGATATTTGCTGTGAATACAATTTTCATTTCAGTGAGGCCACAGTACTTCAATTAAGTAGTTGTTGGTTCACACTCGAACGTTTCGTGGTCTTCGGATGGGACACATGCTTCCGCATACAAATGGTTTCACCAGAGTGGACTACCCACACGATGCAGAATCCATTGCCGTGCAGTAAATAACAGCAGCATCCAGCAGTTGGTGGCCACCCACTCCTGCCCCTCACCACGCTGTAAAAAAACAATATCTGAGCACATCCGTAAAATTATACGCAATTATCGTGATACGACGAGAAATACCGTCACGATAGCAAGTATATAGTGCGGTAAAATATGAATTGAATCAGATATAATTTAATCAATTAATGTTTTGTTTCAGTGATGCAGTATGCAATATGCAATATGCTAAAAAAGATCATAGAAAATCATACATATTGTATGTACAATTAAATGTAATGTGTAATATATTTGTTTATATTTATAAAGAAATAAATAATTCCCATCAACGGTCTATTTTTTGTAATCACTTTTTATTCTCATTATCATGAAAAACAAAATAAAACCATAATAGAGTCGAGTAGTTTTTCGGTCGGTCGACGCGGTGCCAGATTGGCACAGTGTTGGCCCGTAACTGGTTGTCAAATACGAAGGATAGGTCGACAAAATCATTGCAAAATGGCACGATATCAGTATCGTTGTCGACACCATTTGTTGGGATCAACCTGACACAACAAAGTAGACTGGGTTTCAATTCACCCAGCAGCAGGGATGGTAAAAAATCACATTCAACGATCAATGAATAAGTATATCCCTCTAGTCGGATATTTTTAAATCACCCCCAGCAGGCGATGCTCTTTTATTCTTCATATGTACACAGAGAGAATACTTGGAACGGTGAGCTACCAAGATCTCAAAAAAGCAATATGAAAGCGGAATCCCCACTGCTTGCACTCTCGAAACATTACTTCTACTACTCAAGTTTTATCGTGAGTGCAAGCCACAAACGGTTAATCCCATTCCATAGAGCGGATGATGAGTTCTTGATCGGAAAGTGTAACAAGAGACGATCAACTGAAATCTTACGACACTCGTCGAGGGATTTTTAATTCTCTATTGCATTGTCCGCAGTGAGTGGCTGACTCCGGCTCGTGTCGATTTTATTTTGCTGTCGTCTCCCGCCCGATGAACAGCAGACGGGTAATGGATGCAAGTGATTAATTTTATTACCAGCAGATTTGGGCGAATCTCATCCCGCCCAAAATCGTTTTTAGATACCAATAATTCTGAACATTCACAGTTCTCTCCAAATAATTTTTCCAATAGTAATTCAATTAGTGACTTCACGAAACACCTTTCGAATTCGATTGAATGTCAGACCCTTTCTTATTTTGTAGATAAAACGGATCACATATTTGATTAATTCAATTCTGTGTGGTTACGTTCTTCGTTGCGAATAAATGTAATGAATTAGTATGGACGTATTTTATTCATATATCGTGGACTTCCGACATATCTGGCAGTAGATTTATCGAACGACTAATGTTTTTTATATCCCTTCAAACTTGTTGCATCTCTCAAGTGTACATACTGCTTTGACCGCAGATTTGCATGGTTAAATCTGGTTAATTTCAGGTATTCAGTCTTCATTTTGTCGAATGAATACTGTTGGCAAAATAGGTATCGCAGCAAATGATTATCAACATCCTACCTTATCATCAAACGGTATGCTAAGAATTTCAGTGAACTGACGGCATTGGAATATATGCTTTGTGGGGACCACACAATTATTATCAGAGCTGATAAACACCCGACTGGAAGTCATGAACATCAATTCAATGTGCCCAAGATAAATTTATCCTTTAAAGGTCTTTAATCTTTCTAAAGATGATCATATGGAATATATTCCAATGTCGTCTGGAATAACCTATCCAACACCTTATGATCGTAATATTGTTTTTGCTATTATTCTGATGTTTCATAACACGGCACTCTATTGATTATTCGCCGAAAATGAATAAAAAATATCCTTGAAGTTAGCCTACGGTTTTTGTAGCAGTGCAATATGGTGAGCCAGTCTCAGGATAAGAAAACATTTAAAAATAAAGGTTTTTTTTTTGAATGAATCAATAGTAAAACAAAACGTCAAAAAATTACTCAGCTTTGTGATAGCAGAGAATCATTATCCATTTGAGTTGTATGAGTATTCGCCCCCCCCCCCACACTAACTGTGGATAGTCTAACTGCATACAAATTATGTAGAGTTTTTACAATCCAAAAATTTTATGAGTAAATATTTACGTGCTTACACAAAAAAAACACATGTTGACATAATTGCGCTAATTTATGTTTTTTGATTAATTCAAGGTAATCAAGGTCTTTTCTAGCCACCAGTTTACTCGGGCCCGAAAAAAGAGGTCTGTATTTGGGCTGGCGGAAAAATATATCTCGCAAGACCACGTGTTCGATGTCGTAATAGCCTTGGCCAATAACGCATTTACATTAACTCATAAAATTAGTGATTTGAGGGGGATTATTGTTTGTAGTCTCTTGTAGATTAATTTAAATACCATCTGAAAAATCCTCTGTGAAACATTAAACATTAAAGTCGTCCTATCTGCTGTAGCGCATTTTTTTATTTTACCCAGTTCCATCGAAGTAAACGCACTCGGAAAGGAAAATTGAACGCCCGGACGAGAGAGCGAGAATCGTACGTCATAGAGACACTCATTCCCATGGAGCAAATTCTTGTTAGGAGTTGTAAACAAAACGAGGACGGAGAGTAACTCAATTATTCGAACTACTTTCAGTCTAGCAATGCTTTGGTCAACTCAGAGTTACCAAGAGAAAATCATTTGGTTATGATGGGTGAGGATTAATAGTTAGTCGCAGTTTGCACAGATTGCGATCTGTGCAGTTTGCGATTAATCGTAAATCACATCATGCTCCCTTGTTTTCCATCCTTGCCCAGCAGTGTGGTTCGCTGAAAAAAGTGAACCGAGGTGAAACATGCGTGTGGATTACATTTCGAATGAAATTCTACTCTTCAGTTTAATCTTCAGTGTACTCCTCAGTGTGGCAGAATGCGGATCAGCGCCATTCAGCGCTGGACACAGGTTTTCGCACACTGGAACTCACAAGAGTAAAGAGAGTGTGACTCACTCGCAACAAGATTTCTCCCAACTAGCGCACACTGGCTTTTTATTTATTCGCCGGTGGAAGGGAAAAGCGCATGGTTTCTCTTTGGTGAGTGCTGATTGACTTGGTGAGGTTAGGCATGGAACTCGCGCGTGGGTGTATCATATCATTGAAAATGCCATCACTGCCTGGATGTTCCGGAAGACGAAGATCGACAAATTTACTAAAAGTGTGGCAGTCGATCTATGGGTGCGTCCAATTCAGCAACACTATTAACAGACAAATATATGAAGAAGAATGCCTCCAAAAGCGCCTGCTGCCCTTTCTCCGTTCCCACGAAGGTGACACTCTATTTTGGACTGATCTGGCGTCGTGTCATTACGCGAAACCAATGATGGAGGGGGACGAAGCCAACGATGTTATTTTTGTGCCGAAGGAGGCAAATTCACAAAAACAGGCCAGAGCTTTCCCCTATAAAAAATTTCGGAAACGGAAAACAATAAAGATCTTCAAAAACGACCAGGATTTGAGTGGATGAAAGTGTGTAAGAAAAATGGCGCAAGTGTTGCACAGGATTTGATGGGTAGCGTTAAGTCCAAGGTGCGGGCATTTAGCCTAGGAAAGGAAGTTGAATATACTAGCTTTGCAAGAACATAGTTAATATGTGTTTATTTATTTCCTGAAAGTTTCGAAAATATCCAACTTAAAATTAATTTTTGGTGATTATTTTTGTCTGTTGTATTTTTTTCTTTCGATTACGGTAACTGCTGCGGCAACAAACACGAGTTGGGTACAGCTTTCGTCGTTATTAGGCTGGCCAATCAACGAAAAAATATGCAGATTGCAGAGATGCGAGGCCACTTCTTCAACATCAGTATCAACCCTTATCCAGGTAGCACCGATGACGATAAAGTAGAATTTCACCCGCAGCTAGAGCGTGACCACAATCGCTGCCCAAAACATGACATCAAAATCGCTACGTTACCATCTCAGACACCCGCAAGTACCGAACGCTGCTGCAACATAATCGCAAAGTCTTAAAGCTGCCTTACTGGGGGTGGACGAACTGAATGTGGCTCAACCTCGATGAATGCTGGAACACTCTGAAACCGTCATCCGGTGTGAACAACGACAACGATGAGTGTCGAGCGCTTCTGAGCGAAAAGGATGCAGCACGCGCAGCGCTGTTGCAACAAGCGACTCGATAAAACGTGGAACGATGAACCGACTGAAGGCAAGGCATACATCTCTTTCGGAAAACGCCGCCCGGAAGAGGAAGAGTGTGATTAAATGGAGCCGCTTCATCGCTCTACAAGAAACTAGTTCTTCAACACTTTGACGGGCATAGTGTTTTGACCAAAATGTTTGTAGAAACCTGAAGAGTCCAATGGTTGATTCTAATACTAGATGGTGCCAGGAACCCATCTAGCATAAAATTAGCTGTAGCTAATTTTACTTTGGAAGATTTCGCGTGTGCTGAACTCATGGTCCAAGCGGATTGATTTTTGAGTGCAGTACGGCACTTATGGCCGTCTAAGTGTTAAGCGCCTCGCACAAGGGCTTTGTGCCGCGGGTAGAAATGTGCAGTAACAAACAGCTATGGAGGGTCATGGACGAATACGACTTTCCTCGAAAGCTGACAAGACTGGTTTAGGTAACGATGAACGGTGGTTGCTATACCGCGCCTGATGGGGTACCTGACTACAGGCTTAGGAAGGAATTATAAAAAAGAGTAGCTGGGTCTGGGCCTAGGGGCACGGACGGGAGCTTGACGTAAGACTGTGATTGTTTGTAGTAATTGCATTTGAATTAAGTTTTATCATTGTTCAAAAATCTGTAATTTTTACTCTTCTGAGTAAAATTGCATTGAAAAATTGTGGTCCTGAAAAAACAGTTTCTCATATTAAATTATATTCTTTACAAGGGTAGAATCCGGAACCGCATTCTAACATGGACACGAGGAAATCCAAACCTTTTTTTTATATTGATGTTCAAAAAATGTGCACAAAATACCATTAAAGCCATTACGATCCTTTTCTTTTATTTATTTAATTTGCAGAAGAGGACAAGGAGTCATCGTTTCTCGGTGCATTTTTAAAGAAAATCCTAAATAGGTTAGGTATACATAGATATAAATGTAAGTCTAATAAATCAATAACTACAGAAATACAGTATAGATGAAAATAGCATTTTCTCCTTCGTTGCCATGATGTCCGGAACATTGTTTGTAGAGGGTTGTAATAACTTTATAGCCAGGTGATGCATATATTAAGTGTCCTATGGCTATGAGTGCTCTCTTAGGAAGTTCGTGTAACTACTATTGTGAACTGATCTCATCGGGTGTTAAGTTCTGCTTATTTATAGGAAAGGGAATGGAGAACGGACAAGTGAATTCAGGGAAGTGAAGCGGGCAAAATAATAACACAATTACTTTTAACCCTTTCGTTACGAGCGTCGTCTTTAGACGACATGAAATTCATACTGCTCTTCGATCACACGAGCGCGATGTGCATACTTTTCGGCGCAGTGATCCGTACAGAGGTAGCACTTTGGCGGAGCACACCGCCGTAATGAAAGGGTTAAGGAAGACATATATGGGTAACATAATATTAAGATCGCGACTACTTAAGCTATTATGATCGGACATGGGTGAGTACACTCTTTCGAACCTCTAAATCAGCAACTAATTAAATTCATAAATTTCATTTTTAACATTACCAAACAACATGTTCGATGAAGAAAAAATCGAATTAATCCACCAAGAAGTGATATTGTGCTTTTCAACAGTATAAACGGACAGACCGTCAACTATTTTGCTGTTGGTTCCAATCAGCTTCTAGTCAGTCCACCTTTGGCGATTTGATTTTCGGTTATCGACCCAAAGCATTACATAGGAATAGAGTAAACAAACTTTTCACAGTTCATCTCACTTCCACTGGTCCGTTTCACCCCACCAGTACAATTATTTCAATAATTTAAATTCTCCACTTATAAATAAATTTATTTTTCCTTACAAACCTAATATCGCTTCTCTGTTATTTCACAAACCGAAATATAGCCATCAGCGAATTGAATTTTGATATTAAACCACTCAAAATGCTTAGTATCGAAGCCGTAAAAATTACACCCACACGCAGAATCATGTTTGATTTTCGGTTTTTATTTCCCTTTTCCACTTTTGATCAGTGTTCATTGACAAAAATTTGTCGGTCTTACCCGCACCTCCCCTACAGCCATTGCATTCCAAACCGATATCCACATCCGTGGTCTAAAAAATCATTTTTTTCCCCTTTTTTCTAAAAAGTCCTTCTTTCAAAATCTCAGAACTTTTGAACTACTGGACCAATTCAGATGATCGACATATCAAATTAAAGCCAATTAGGCAGTCTTCTTCGAAAAGAAGCGCACGAAAAAGATTTGGATTTCGTTTTTGTAATTATTTGTTTTTTAAAGTTTACATGGTTTAAGGACAGAGGTCACCTTTTTTTTGTATCTTGTAAACTCAGACCTTTTTACATAACATATCATAAAATCAGAAATGCGTTTTTTTCGCTTATGAGTTTTTCAAAGTTAACATAGTTTCAGTCTTTGTTCAATATTCCTATGCGTCTAGACTACCATGGGCCTACGTCGATTTAAAAAAAACTACTAAAACTAAAACTAGAAGTGGGTTATATCTGTCATATAACCGCAAGGTAGAAGTAGGACTATCGCCGGCTCTGTAGTCATTTGTTTGAAATTGCATCTGAATCAAATCTCAATGAATTAAGAGATAATTATTTCCAAAGATTACTGAAAGTTTTCCTTGTAGTGTGTGAGTGGATGAGTATTAATATGAAATAGTTATTACATTAAATCAACTATTTCGAATTCGTTGGTGGTCCAGAAATGAAACGTTGGGTTTGCGTGGTTTTTCAAACGCAACTGATGAAGTTACATAATTCTATTTTGTCCTCGTGAGAATCATGCACGATAGTTTTCATGACCCCTCCACGCGGAAGCAGAATAGAAACTGATTCTCTTGGATACGATTGCATCACGGGAACCGAATGCGCAAATCTTCTTTTGCTCGAGCGTATTGACGGTTGACGGTTTCTCTAGGTACAAAAAAAAAACCTGAATACAACTAGCGAGTAAGTCATAAGTATCAGTTCTTAATGAAAACACTTTTGGTAATTTTTTTAAATCAATTCTTTATTGCATTTTCACAAGTCCATACAATGTGCGTTTGAGGTTTGAAACAATTAGGCAGATAGTGGCCCTTGATCCTCAATCTTCCTCAGGATTCCTGGAACAGTACCTTAGGTGGATTGTGTTATAGGCGGTTAACCAATATATTACCAAAAAAAAAGCTTTTTGTGCAATTCCAAATGAAATCATCCTAAAAATGCCGATTTTGAAAACATGTATTTTTGATTCGAATGATAGTTTGTATTTCGTTTGGGTTAAGGAAATATGAGTTTTCCACAGCAATTGGGAATTTTTTGATTCATTTGGAATTGCTCTATTAGAAGAGGGGTGTTCATTGTAACGGCAGGAAGAGAATGTGTAAAAAGTTCTAGAGCGCCAGTCTCGCTATTAAATAGTCACTTGAATCAATACAAAAAAAAATATCAATGCTGACGCTAACTTTTCCACCGGTAGACGCTGACTGACGGATGGCTGTTTTTTATGAGAGTGTTCTGGTTTCGTTTCTGTTTGAATCATTTCACGTTGTCACGCCGCAAGTTGATGAATCATTCAGTGGCCTAATGTTTCAACGTGTTTTGGACTTTCTTCGCCCAATCTGAATCATATTTCAATTTTGTTGTTTGATGAACTGCCAAGTGAAGTTGAAAACATAGTTCAAAATATTTAAAAAAAAACTGTTATTTTAGCTCATTCCAAAGATGCAATAGAACATGGTTTTCTTAATCATGGCTTCATCTACATTGCGCTTAGTCATAATAAATCAAAACACAACAAAACTTATTGGAAATTATTTAGGACTTTACTAGAAAAAGGAGACAATGGAATTTTCCACCTTCTAGAGGCAGATCAGGACGCGCTGAACAGCAGTGCAGTTGCGCGCCTAGTCTGACTTTTTATCATTACAAAATTGCCCTAAATAAACATTGCAATTATGACGCAGAAACGCGCGCTTAATCAGGTCGTTGCGAACAAAGAACCCATCCCGAAATAAGAAGCCCAGGGCTGTTGGATAACATCTGTTATTCATTGTTCTGCGCATTTTTCTCCTTTATTGCATCAACTGTTTGTTCGGTTTTTTTTTTTTTTGAAATCATTTATTTTGTGTGAGAAAGCAATCATCCTCGCGGCCTCTTTGTTTTGGACGCTGTAACGAGGTGAACCCGAAATCGGTTGCAAACAGACAGCGTAAACACCTCAATCCAGCACACAACCTTTCGCAAGTGCAAGTGCAAGTGCATTGGGGGGAAAGATAAGATTTTGTTGTGTTGTTTTTAGTTGATTTTAATTTTACCTCATATAAGGCACCGAACCAGTGACGGGTAAATTGAGTAGCAACAAGTGTGGGGGAGCAAGAGTGCGAATTCGAATTGAGCAAAAGTTAACTGAACTCTCGAGGCGCTGATGCAACCTCCTTTTCTGGTTTTGTTTGTTTGTAAACGATGGGTGCGAGGTTGGCGGAAGGTGTGGACAATGAATTATGGATTTATATTGCACGAATGCACGAAAAAGATCAGTGACCGATAATACAAAATAAGGTACACTTGCGACGATGATAAAAACATTGTTTGGGCAGCAATTAGTTATATAGGTGAGTTTACAGTCTGCCGAAATTTTCCTATTTAATGATTTGATGTCTCGAATATGTGCTTTGTATTGAAATTTCAATAACAGTAATTGTTCAATATTGTTCAAAAACTATGCATCGTCACCCTAAAATTAGACCGTTGCACGATGAAAAAATCGAAGGCAATGAAACGCTCACGGAATCGCAACGAGAATTCGCTGACGAAATACGATTGCATCGTCACAAGCGATGAAACGTACTGCAAGGCCGTTGTCGAACAAACTCTTGAGCAAGAATTAAACACCTTATTCTATATTGCTCTCTACGATTTTTATTTATTTGTCTTCTTCAGAGAGACCTCGAGATTAATCATTACACCTCAGATGGCAGCTTTCATAAGCCAAGAATTCAAGAAAAATTCTTCAGCTACGGGATAAAAACACTTGTTTCACGTTTGAACATTTGTATTAGCGTTAATGGTGACTTCATTGAGAAGTTCGAATATGATAACTCGTTTCGTCCTCCCTCTCTGGATCTTTGTATGCAGCGCAATCTCATATTTTTATGTGCATTTTTGTTTCTTAAATAAAGACGGTAGAACTAAAAACATGCTACTTTTTATAGAAGATCTATTTTCACATTTTTTGTTGACTGTCTGTGTGGATAGACTTCGATTTCTGTTGTTATAACAAACATTATTGTAGCTTTTATGTTAGAGTTACTTTCTGCTCGAATCCAAGGTCATTTTATTCAATTCTATAAAGTATTTTTCCAATTCTAAGTTTTATTCACTTATCATACTTCAGCGTACCTCTATCAGATAGAGATCTATAACTTAGCTTTATAATCATGATTGTGTAGAACGAAACATACAGAAAATCCTAATATCGATATAACGTAACTACAGAACCAGGTAGAATAAAATTTATTTATTTATTCATTTTCGTCAAACAAATGTAGACTACCTACTTATATGTTAATGTTACAATGTTTTCTTAGGTTAAATATTATTCCTACGGTACATGGTCCTTTTAAGCTGTTTTTGATTCATTGTTGCATCAATTATTTTGCGGTGCTGAATGTTTATACGCATTATGTGATTAATAGGGGCGTTGTTTGCAAATTTTTTTTCTAGATGTTTGATTAGAAACAAATTGCATGTTCTTAGTTGATGCCCAGGTACATAGAAGTTTAGTTTTTCTAGTAATTCAGCTGATTGTACTCGTTATTAGGTGAATTTTGTGAATTAGGTTATACACAAAAGACAGCTTTGCAAATTTACGGCGTTCTTTCAGTGCTTGGATGTTTATGAGCTTGCAGCGTGCTTCATATTAAGGAAGTGGGAATGAGGTCCAGTTCAACTTACGGAATGCGAATTAGAGAAACTGTTTCTGGGCTGATTCAATGCGTTCTTCATGTACGACCATATACTGGTTCCAAACGATGTTACAGTATTCCAGAATGGGCCTTACATGTGTGATATATGTCCTGGAAGTTATGTGAGAAGCGTTTGACAAAACTTAACACACTATTTGCCTTATTGATTACAGAGTTGTAGTTTTCTGTTAAAGTTACTATAAACTATTTCATATTTTTCTACATTTAGATTTTTAAGACGTATTACAATATTTGGTACATGATTTTTTCTACTAAATGTTATAAAGTGGCATTTTTTTACATTCAGTTTTAGTTGATTTTTATTACACCAAGTATGAAATACATGTACAGGGAAACTTCGATACAACGTACCCTCGTTATAACGTCACTCGATATAACGTACATTTTACCTCGATATAACGTACACATTATCAATGTCAAAAAAAATATTTTTTTAGTATTTTTTTTCTGAAAGAGCAATAAATTATCTGTATTTTGGTACTAAAATTTGTATTGTAACTTGAACCAATCCTGAAATACAACTGTTTTGTGATTCCGGATTCTAAATGAATCAAACTTTAATCAACAGAATAAGGGGAAACATCATGAGAAAAGTTGGCTTCGTCTTCTTATTGATTTTATTCATCAACCTTACTCAAACAGCAACACAATAAAGTAATATAAGGTACGTTTCAGAGTTCTTTATTATGCGAAAAGCTTCATGTCGTCGGCATATATAAGCACATTGATTCGTTTAAGAACGAAGGAGATTTCATTAACGTACAGAATGAAAAGAAGAGGACCAAGACGAAAGCCTTGTGGGTCTCCCGAAGTGAGTTTCACTGGATTTGAGAGAAATTTTTGAAAATGAACAATTTGAACAATTGAACGGCAGATTCAGCGCCTGATTTAAAGATAGGTACCAAAAAAGATTGTTTCCATTTCTCTGGGAATATTCCAGTTTGTAGTTAGATATTGAAAATGCAATGTAAAGGAAGGGTGAGTTCCTCAGCCAGGTTCTTCAAGAGCACAGGTGCTGTTCCGTCAAGTCCTGGTCCTTTCGTTCCGTCTAATTTCTTCAATGCATGGCATATTTCTTGTTGTGAAAGATAGTTCACCGATATGTCATTTGGATATTCCGGTAAAAATGAAAAGTAGTCCCAATCGCGATTATCTTCGGAAAATTTGGTATATACTGCCTGAAAGAAATTTGCAAAGAGATTATAAATTTCGTTCGAAGAATTCCCCACATCTTCATCGAGATGCTGCTGCGATGGGAAGTTATTGCTTTTGAGCTTAGACTTTACGTAATTAAAGAATTTCTTAGGACATGATTTGACTTCAGTTTCAAACTTTCTATTATACTCTTCACGTGCACTGTTAATGACAAAAATTAGTTCTTGGGAAATATTTTGATTACTTTTGTCTATCTTGTATTTTTTTGTGCTTTTTGTTCTCTATTTTTCAAATTGTTTATTTGAACGTTATACCAAATAGGATATTTGCTGGTTGAATTCCTTTGTCTTCTTTTCTGTGGCACAAAATCTGATATGTTATTCAAAATTTCGTGAAGAATATGTAGGGATAAGTTTTCATCTCGTTCGCTGTTTAATAAAATTTGCCATTCTATGGCTTGTAGGACGAATTTCATGCCAATTCGATTGGCCGTTGGCAGCACCATCTCAGATAGCAGTGAAACGTTGTGGGTGTAAAGACATGGGTCATTTAAGCAACTTTGCATACTTGAAATATTCGAAAAATAATTAGACTACTTTTTGGAAAAAGCCAAAAAAAAAGACTCATGAAAAAAATATTGTTTTGCTCGTAACATTTTTGTGTGTAAATTCTCACGTTTGATATGTTTCTAAATAGAGAAAAGTTAGCAGAGCATGTAAATTGCGATAATTTATACATAAAAATGTTACGAATTAAACATGAATGATATTTTTTCAAAGAAAAAAATTAAAAAGGTGATGTTCGAAAAACTTTTTCCATGTAAATGTGCCCGTCTTCAGATGTATGGGTGACTTGTTGTAAATTTTAAGGGCTATTTATATCTATTTTTTCAGATTTTTAGAAACACATGTTTTCGAAAAAAATAATTTTAGTTTTTAAAATATTTTATCTTCAATTAAATTTTTTTCCAAAAATTTGTTTGATATTTTTTTAATGAAAACCTAAGTAACTCCTACATTTTATTCTCTGACCAACCTTTTGTAGATCTTATAGTTTTTAAATTTAGATTTTTCGAAAAAAAAGTTTTCCAAAACTCAAAATTTAAAATAAAACCTACAAAAAAATCTATCAGACCTACAAAATTTTAGTCGAAGGATGGAATGTAAAGAATTATTTTGGTTTTAATTAAAAATTATCAACGATTTTTTTGGAAAAAACTTACATTAAAAAAAATATTTTGAAAACTAAAATTAATTTTTCTCGAAAACATATGCTTCTAAAATTCTGAAAAAAATTGATATGAATAGCCCTTAAAATTTTCAACATATTTTCCATACATCGGACGATGGGCACATTTACATGGAAAAAGTTTATCGAACTAGTTCATGTTTTTCTTTGAAAAAATGCTATTAATGTTCAATTCGTTATTCTACGCATATGTTCGAATTCCAACAATGACAGAGTTATTGAACTTTTTCTCTGATTCGGGTCGTGTTGCCTTAAACTAGCTCGAATTCAAAAATTACGATACGTAGTACAATGCTGTTGCTTCCATTTGAAAGATAAGAAAATTTTATACAGGATATAGTTGTGAAACTTCCAAATTAGCGGATTCAAGTACATTTGGAAGTGAAAAACTTCAAAGTTTGTGGTTTTTAAGGAGTTACTTCTAATTTTATCCAAAAAAAATCTATAAGCAGGGCGAACTCGATTATATACAGTTTCGAATTTATTTTCACTGTACAGGTCGGACTCGATTAAAGGGTGTGTCACATCAAATTGCATCACGGAAAAAACGCTGTAGAAATTTAATTTTTAGGAATTATATCTTCAGCTTTCGCCTATAATCAGATAAGAGTGTATAGATCACGTTGACCATGCTTCACTGTCAATTTTTCGTAAATTTGGAAAAATGTCGTCGAACGAAAAAGAGCGTCGTGAATTAATCCTGTGCACTCATTTCGAGAATCCGGAGTTGTCACATCGGGACATCGGTAAGATGCTGGGAATCGTCCAATCCACGGTCAGCAGAGTACTAAAACGATACTTCGAGAACCTAACCATCGACCGGAAGGTGAAGAACGACAAAAATGGATGCTCCGTCAGTGAAAAAGATCACAAGCGCGTAGTTAAGCAGTTTAGACGTGATCCGAGAAGTTCGGTCCGGGATGTCGCCAATAAGCTGAATTTGTCAAGTTCATTCGTCCAGCGGACCAAGCAGCGGGAGGGCCTGCGTACATACAAGGTTCAGAAGGCTCCTAACCGCGACGAAATGCAAAACATGGTGGGGAAGACGCGAGCCCGGAAGCTGTACACCGAAATGCTGACGAAGCCGCATTGCCTGGTAATGGACGACGAAACCTACGTCAAAGCGGACTTCCGTCAGCTGCCGGGCCTGTTGTTCTTCTCCGCAGAGGACAAATTCAGCGATCCGGAGGAGATTCGCAAGCAGAAACTATCCAAGTTTGCCAAAAAGTACATGGTGTGGCAAGCTATCTGCTCTTGCGGAAAGCGGAGCGCCCCCTTCGTGATGACCGGCACGGTAAACGGACAGGTTTACCTTAAGGAGTGCCTACAGAAGCGCTTACTACCACTATTGAAGCAGCACGAGGGCCCGACCATCTTCTGGCCGGATCTCGCTTCGTGCCACTATTAAAAGGACGTGTTGGAGTGGTACGAAGCGAACGGGGTCACCTTCGTGCCAAAGGAAATGAACCCGCCCAACGCGCCGGAGCTTCGCCCAATAGAGAAATATTGGGCGATTATGAAGCAGGCCCTCCGGAAGAACCCAAAAGTTGTCAAATCGGAGGCGGACTTCAAGAGAAAATGGATTTCTGTTCAAAAAAAAACTACAACCTGACGTTGTACAGAACCTTATGGACGGGGAAAAGAGGAAGGTGCGAGCATACGGGCATGGGCTCGAAGTATGAACAAAAAGAAAATGCCTAAAGTTGTTTAATAGTTTTTATTTTACTGTCTAAAATTTTCAAAAGGATCGGTCTACTGGGCGAATTTCTACAGCGTTTTTTCCGTGATGCTATTAGATGTGACACACCCTTTATATTAATGTGATTCGATTATATACAATTTTGGACTCGATTGTATACAGTTTGGTTTTTTTTTTATATTTCAAATATGGCTTATTTCAAGAGGAAATGTAACCTTAAGCGTAACCGTTAAGGTGAAGTTTGTGTGGCTATTACATGTACAGGGGGGTAAAAATCGTGATTTTTGAAGATTTTGCTTGAAGTTTCACCAGGAATTGTTTATATCGATATATTTATATCGATATTCCAGCCAAATTAAGGAAGATAGAAATTGGGCGCCAAAGAACAAAATGTAGAGAGAATCTGAATAGATTTATTTTTTTCATGTGAGAAAGGTGTTTTCAGACTTTAAGGGGATGAGTCAAAAATCAAATTCCTCTTTTATTTTAAAAAAAAAAAACGAAAAACACATGGAAAAAAAACAAATAACAATTTTTTGTTTGACTCGATCATATACAGTGAAAAGAAATCAAAAACTGTATATAATCGAGTCCGCGCTGTATATAATCGAATTCTGTATATAATCTAGTCAAACTTTTTTTATAATCGTTTTTTATGCATATACTTTTAGTTTTTTGAATATTAAAGAAGAATTTAATTTTTGATTCATCCCCTTAATGTCATAAGGCTATGATACAAATGAAACACAAGTTTCTGCATAATTCGAAAACTAATCGAGCAAATGGAAACGAATTTGGCATGTAAAGGTTTTAGGGAGCACAAAACGTTTCTATGGTGAAAACACAGCTCTCCCCTCTCTAAGAGGGGGAGCTGCCATACAAATTGTTGGGGCTGCAGTGGACTGTAATGCGCCGGTCGATATAGGGTGCTCGCGTTCCCAACGGGAACCGAGCCGGGTGGGAGCGGGAACCGCTGTGTTCCTTCCCAGGAGGGCAACTGGGCCGGACTCCTTGGGTTGGCTTCGCCTCATGAAGCCAACGTCGCAGTTGGACTGGACTAGCGCTTGGCTAGCAGCAACCGCTTGCACTTGATGAGCCTTGAGAAAGGCTTTCTCGTGAAAACTCTATTTACTCTTTTTATTGCGGCAGAGATGGAGGACTGGATGTTCCGGCGGTTGGACGCAAACACTGGAGACTACTATTTACACTTTCATTTTATTTACAACTTTTCTCTTCTTGTTTCTATTTGAATTCACTGTGATGTTCACTGTTCGATGGTTTTATGACGAATGATGCGTTCCGCAGTAGGCGCGTCACATTTATGATGTGGCACCGGAACGGGTTTCTTCTTGCCGGCGGTGCAACTTCTTACTGCCGACGATGCAGTTTCATTGCTGCTGCTGCTGTTGTTGTTGATATTCTTGCTGCTGCTGCTGCTGCTTGCTCCGATGTGCACTGCACCACTGCTCACGCAAAACTGAATGCCGTGCTGCGACAAGCATTGTATTTTTATGCCGTCGAGCACAGCGTGCTTTAGCGATGGCTGGCTCATAGTTACAATGTGGGAGGGGTAACTCGTGGTGTGTGGTGTGGTGTGCAAATTCTGCATGCCGCGAGATGCTGTCACTTCAGTTCGGTCGGTGTGGAACTGAACACAAATCAAGCATAAATTTATGCATAACTCAAGAGCTAATCAAGCAAACGGATCCAAATTTGACATCTGGTGGTTTTATGGGGCATCAAATGTTTCTATGGTGGCTTGACACTCCTCCCACTCTCTAAAGGAGGGAAGAGGGTATGAAAAACTCGAGAACTAATCAAGCAAATGGAATCATACTTGGCATATAGAGGTTTTCGGATGAAACCTTCCCTACCAACACATTTCCTAAATTTCCGAGCTATTTATGAAATGTCGTAGAGTTTTATGCATCTTTTAGGTAAATATCGAACTAACATTCCTTCCTTTTCCCTAGCAGTTGTAAGGATGTTGCTAAGTAAAATTGTTTGTTGGAGGGATACGCCTTTATCTAAGAGATATTATACAGGGTTTTCTATTTCGGACTTCCGAAAGTATACAGCCCTGCGCTTACAACCGTTTGACATAGCTGTCAACCAAAGCGTCATATCGTTAGTTGAATGTCTGCCATTTTACAATATGGATCGTTTTAGCATCGCACAACGTGTTAATTTTGTTAAATTATACTATAAAAATGATGAAAAACCGGCAAATGTTTTTCGAGCATTATGGACGGATTTTGGTCGTCATGGACGGTCTACAGAGCACACAATCGCTAATGTAGTGCGTAAATTCGAACAAACTGGATCCGTAGCGGATATTGCGAAACCTGTGCATCATCGTAATGTGCGTTCGGCCGAAAATATTGCTGCTGTTGCTGCCAGTGTGGAGGATGACCCGAATGTTTCGATTCCACGTCGTGCTCAGCAATTGGGCTTGTCAAACACATCATTGTGGCGAATTTTGCATTTGGACTTGCACCTACATCCATATAAAGTCCAACTGGTACAAAAATTAGAGCGTGGTGACCATGGAATGCGTCGGGCATACGTCGATTGGGTGAACGAACAACAGCAGCAAAATGCTGAATTTTCGCATCAAATTTTCTTCAACGATGAGGCACATTTCGAGCTCGGTGGCTATGTGAACACCCAAAATTCCCGTATATGGGGCTCAGAAAATCCACACGTGATTGTTGAGAGGCCATTGCATCCGCCAAAAGTCACTGTTTGGTGCGCATTATGGTCTGGTGGAGTCATCCGGCCGTATTTCTTTGAAAATGAGGACGGCGAGACGGTAACTGTGAATGGTGAGCGCTATGGCCGCATGTTAATCGATTTTTTTTTGCCACAAATTGAAGATATGGATACGGATGACATGTGGTTTCAGCAGGACGGCGCCACGTGCCACACAACACGACCGAACATGGCCATATTGCGAACGAAATTTGAGGGACGCATAATTTCGCGTTTTGGTGATGCCAATTGGCCGTCCAGATCATGCGATTTGAACCCGCTAGACTTTTTTTTTTGTGGGATTATGCGAAAGACCGTGCCTATGCCAACTCTCCGCAAACTCTTGAACATTTGAAAGACAACATTCGTGAAGTTATGACCGAGATACCGCCCCATATGTGCCGAAAAGACATCGAAAATTACCTGTTCCGGATCAAGGTGTGCGAGGAAGCCCTAGGTGGACATTTGAATTATGTTGTATTTCACACAAAATGGCATAAACCAAACTTTAATTTGAAATAAAAAAAAAGTTTCATCGAAATTCGAATTCTAAGTGTGTTTTATTTCAATTTACTTTCGGAATTTAAAGTTGGAAAACCCTGTATATCGTCGGTAACGGATGGAGGCGAGCTTTTGACGTATCAGTTCTGAATTCGTACCACCTACGATATTGTGCAACTTGCTCGATGCTATCGCTAATGATGCTAATGCTAAAGGTACACATGTTCCGGATGATCAACAAACGCCCCCTTGCTTTCAAATTACAAAATCATGCTCCCGGCCGTTACATCGCGTGGCCTATTTTCCAACAGATCGCGATCGAGAGAAAGTGCTGCTGCGTTGGTTCGATTACGAGAAGTGTGCGCCAAATGTGAAAGTAATCGTTGCACACACAAAGCAATACTTTCAACGATGACGACTTTGCATACGCTATGAGACGAAAATGTCGGCCACAACTACGCTTGTAACAGCAATACATAGAGAAGCATTGTGGAGCAGCATAGGAACGGAACCTTTATGGAGGAAAAACGAGGAAAACTGACGGTTTATGTGTATCGAATATAAGAGAACTCACATTCACATTCCGCAAAGTGAACTCATCATCATCATCACAACCACCATCATCATCTTCATCATTACCATCATTAAGGTCTGGGTCGAGTGGCTTTTTTCCGAGCGTCTCACGAGCAGAAGAAAGGTAGAGTGAAAGAAACGAAATTGGGTCAAGTGTGTGTAGTGAATTATTTAATGCTCTATTTCAATACTTGCGTGCGCTCGTGCGATTCTTTTAGGAAATGGATTGAGCAAATTTTGTTTTGGTAGTAATAATTGAGTTTAATCGAATTTTTGTTTCTCTTACCGCTGATAGAATTTCGGTTTATGTTTGATGTAAATGTACGTTCCATTATCTCTCGTGCATGTTTCATGAATAGGTTGGGGGAACAAAATTCATTGCTGGCATGCGCTCGCCCGCGCATACCACATTTTGATCTTTTATCCTTATTTCTAGGTCAGTCGCTCTAGGTCAGTGAGTGTTTGCCCTCGACCTCTCTTTTCGTTTTGATTACGCGCTCCCCGCCACCAATGTTAACGCACATTTTTGTGATCTCACGCCACCGCCCGAATCGTTTAGTTAGAGAGATAAAATCGTAGCACCCAAACCGCGCTCTCGAGTTGTTTATTTTTCTTCTCTCCGCGCTTTCCGCTGTTTTTTGGCCACGAAAACGCGGCCGGCTCAGCGGCCATGACAGCGGCTAATGCCAGCCATTGATATTGAGTCAAAAAAGACTCTATAATTATACAGCGTGAGAGAAAGCACCATTACATACGACGTTACAGTAAGACGAAATAACGCATTATGTCAGACAAAGCGGGTCTGCTTTCAAATTATAAAATCTGCTGCCAGCGGATATCTGCCCCGTTCTGCCCATTTCTCTCGCGTTTGGTTTGTTGTGTTGTTTATTTACTTGTCTATGTTGTGTTTTCGATGTGGGAAAACTCCCAAAAGAGTCACGATTTGTGTCCCACATTTCGAACAATTAGGTATTCGCCTTCCTATCGTTTTTTTCAACTCAATTACAAGTAACAGAGGTACGTGGGAGAAATTGACAGAATTTGTTAGTTCCTCTTACCAATTGAAATTTGTACACAAACTAGAATGTCGAAGATACCACTTTTCATTATTAACAAAAAGAAAATTGAAACTGACTGCATAGCATAATTTTATTTTAGTCTCATCAATGTCCTTGATTGAAGAAGGAAGAGGTGTGATAAGTGGTAACTGCCACTTGCCTAATTATTTTTTTAGCTTTTAGTACATTATCTGTATCATTATTATATTTATTATGTCACAATAAAACCGTTTAACTTGGAAGGTTTTTTTTATTTATTTTATTCTCTAGTTTTTAGTATATAATCAGTATCATTATTATATTTGTCACAATAAAACCATTCAATTTTTTAAAACTTTTATTCCTCACCTAATTTTTTTCGGAATGTTTCATGATGTACTGTATTCTATAAGTCAAATCATTTCATTTGATTGAGAGGTTGCTAAAACACATAGTCGACCATTTTGTGGCGGTGACCTTTTTGGATTCATGTTTTTCATAATGTAGTGTGTTCTCCAAGTCAAGTAATTATGAAGAGTTTTATTTACTGAAGAAAATATATTAAGTTGTTGCTGATAGTGACCAAATCGAGACGCTAATCCAAAACATTCCTTGGTAGGGATAGTGGGGGCAAATTGGTCATGGGGGGCAAAGTTGTCATATTTTGTTTAATCACAGCGATTAATTAGCATAGAAGTTAGTTTGATATTTGGGGGCAAAGTGGTCATAGGCGAATAACAACTTACAATGTTCTGTTTACTAAAGCTGATATACCGCATCACATTCTGCTCTTGAGGAGAATCCTTTTGTGGCTTTGACCCTTTGGCCATTGCAACCAAACCAAGACGGAACGGAACGTTATGTGTTTCTTACTACGTTTTATATGCATGAGGAAAGTTAAATTGAGACTCTAGGTGAATAGGCCAAGATTATTTCATACATGTACCTATTATATGAAATATAATTTGAACAAATTTGGACGAAAAAACATATAAATCTATCCCATTTAGCTTGATATGTGCGGGTGACCACTTTGCCCCCACTAGGTGACCACTTTACCTACAAGCAAAAAAAAAAGTTCGATTTTTCTACTTTTTTTTCTAATGTTGAAAAGTGTACTATTTTGAGTTTTTATAGTGAAAGCCGTTTGCTATCTTGAACAACAATGTTGAACTGTAATATTTTTCGAGAAACGGGAATTGAAGCGGTATGTGGACGCTGGAAATAGGCATATTTCTTAGGGTGACCACTATGCCCACACTTCTCCTACACGACAATGAAGTAGCAAATTCAATACAGATATCTAACACCACCGCTCATGAGCTTGATTACGTAAATCATTACGATGATGAAAAAGAATCATTTAAAACAATGTTAAGCGGCCAATATTTGGGGTAAGCTAAATAAACCACCATTATCTAACCCCAAAGCCGAACTTCACCCGAAGAAATACATACTCTATGTTTGGAGGTATTGGAAAGAAATTTTGCATTATGAGCTTTTACCAAGCAACCAGTTGATACATTCCCACAAGTACTGATCGCAACTGGACAATTCAAAGGTACATCCACAGTTAATTTTTAGCACATTTTCTGGCATCCCGATTTATTACATTAAATGAACTGAAAGATAACAGAAAATGTTCTACTTCCCAATACATGTATATCATTTGTATAATATATATATGCTAGAGCCAAAATGAGGGAGCGAAACAGGAGACACATTTAAATGAAAGCATATGAAAGCATTTCGTATAGTTTGCCAAATACGGCCCAAACAGAGAAATATATATTCTCGTTCATGTTCTTCTCTGTCGTCTTAGAAAACACCTTCCAACTTCATTTTATGATGAGGTGTAATATTATCACGCTCCTTTATAATAGCGCTGATAGCTATATGGATAGCGTGGTCGTGTAAAGTAACTTTGCATTCCAGCCGGCCTTAGTTCTCGATCCCTATTGACGTCATATGGACTTTTTTTTTGCACAATCCCAAATGAAAAGAGAAAAGAAAACAGAAAGAGATGTCTGCTCGCATACATACAAACCATTTTTAAGATTTTAAAATAGCTCATTATTTGCGCATTTGACTCTCATGCACAGGAAATGGCATCTTTTCTGCCAAAGATGACATGTTTTCTGCCAACACTAGTTTGGGTGTAGCGACTCAGGACAAACTACCAGAGTTAGTCTATGTGATTGACATCGTGTTCCATCAGGGCAACGCCAAACCTCACGTCTCTTTGACAACACGATAAATTGTTTTAGAGTCTGGTTAGGAAGTGCTATCCCGCCAGCTAAACTAACCGGATATTGAAATACCTTGAACAGTTTTCGACGAGAAACAAAACATGTTCGGGAAGAATAGAGCTGTGCATATAAAATTGAATAAGTTTATGTCTATAAAACGATGCTTTTGTCTTCCCAAAAATCGGCTCGAGATTTCCGGACAACCCAGTGTGAGCTATCCTCTCTGATTTTTTATTTTCATTCTTCTAGATTTTTGAAAATTCTAGTTGGCAACCCTGCATATGCTGGAAATGTGGAAAGCTGGAAATTTAAAAAATGACAACGAATTATCTTCCGAATGATGCCCAATTCCTAGCCATTATTGTCATGTATCATGTATCTGTATCTGTGTTGTATTTCAATTTCGACATTTATTTAAAAAACAACTCCTTTTATAAATAAATGTACGAAATGTGTTTCTTCAAAAATATTTTAAATAGGATGGATTAATCGTGGTTCGTGGATTAATATCACTTTCTGGGCATGCTTGAATTATTATTTCGTGAGGATGGTTTTATAAATGGTCTTGTTTCGTGCATTATTTCTTCTCGCTTGTCTTAATACTATGCATGATTATTAAAGGAGTATATTACAGGGTGTGGTTTATTTGAAAAGAGCTCGGCCACCGCCCATTGAAACATACGACGTATTGAAGGTAATTCGCTGAGTGACGAATTATCCTGTTTACTACACAGCAGGGCACGGCAAAGTCTTATTCAACTGAGGATAGTCAGGGGACTATGAAGATTATCACCATCGTGTTCAAATGGAAATGAATATTGGCTTCTTACAGAAGTTTCTCTGTCAACATGGCTCAACAGTCATTCGGGCTTTTAGTTGCTATCTCACTTTACGACTCGACAGTTTCATTTCATTCTTCCCCGTCAAATGGGCTTCATTGTATATTGAAGTGACCCCCCAAAATGAATTCGTTTCTCTTTCTCATGTATCACTTATGCATTATTGATATTTGAGTTCAACGTTTGTTGGACATATACTACAGGTGAGCAAGATTTTTTTTGTATCGTGCAATTACTCACACATATAGAAAAGCGTGCAGTGTTGTGTTCAAAAACACTGCCAAATTTGCGAATTTTGTTGATATAAACCCGTTTTTCTGTATGTTTTTTTTTTCACAAAATCGAACTTGTGGATAAAGTGAACTAGAATTTTGTTCAGAATTCCTCCCAAACTGCACGCTATTTTGTACGCTATTTACTAATACTAACGCGAGGACCTTATAGTATACTTGGTTACAGATCCCCAACAGTACGCCACCAAACGAGTCATTTCGATCGAGGCGAATAATGTTGAAATCGTGGAAATTCAGTTCGTCGGCTGAAGAAAGCCATGTTTCACAGAGGGAAAATACATCACAGTTAGAACTATGAACTAAAAATTTAAATTGATCTAGTTTAGGGATGATGCTTCTGCAATTCCACTGTATTACAGTGGCCAAATCCTTGACCTCTTGCACTGAATCAGGCATCGAGGGAAATGAACGCTGCTAAAAAACCACATTTTTCTTTCAAAAATGTTCTCACAATCGGAAGCAAACATAATACTATGCTTTTAAGAGGGTCATTTATATATATACTTGGTACCTGTCTAAGTTCGTTGGTTTGAATTTACGGTAGGTAAACAATTAAGCCATCCATTAATGGTGCAACAATTTTTTTGCATCAAAAATCAAACTTTCGTTTCTCTTTACATGGTCGTTAAAATAAGATTGTGTACGCGAGTAACGAGATTCGTGTCAGGAAGAGTAGTGTGAATTGAAGTCAAGTTAAATGAAGAGGTAAATTTGTATTCATTTGTCACGTCAATTAGAATAACCATTTGATAGAATAGATCATCAGTCATCCTCGCTCTCAACGCTCGTCAATTCATTTCTAGTCAATTCAAGGCATGTTAACGGCGAATGCCGAAGTAGTCCTAGTCAAAGCGAAATTACTGAGAGTAGAGTCGATTTTTATTTTTCATCTTCGTAGATTTCAGGTTACTGGATCTGGTCTGGTCTGCTCCTGTGGTAGAGTGGTTAGCGTCACACCTAACATGCCGGGGGTTCGGGTTCGATTCCCGTTCTGGTCGGGGAAATTTTTCGTCAAAGAAATTTCTTCCGATTTGTATTGTGGTCACGCGTATTCTAGAGCTTGCCACTCAGAATGCATTCAAGACGTGTTATTTGTCATAGAAATCTCAACTAAGTACTAATAAAAATGACACAAGTACTACAACGTTGAGACGGCGAAGTTCCTCTAGGAACGTGAGTGCCAATCAAGAAGAAGAAGAAGAAGTCTGGTCGGGAATATCACACAAGTATTTGTTCTTATTTGTCGTTAACTTGGCCGGCTGACTACTCACATTACAAATCACCAAAACTTGCTAATGAGAATGGGATATTACTCCCGAGCAGAGGGTCCATTGTGCAATTCAATTGGTTATGGTGAATCACAGAAAGCAACTAAGAGTTCCACAGTTCACTCAGGTTCAAGCTGAAACTAAATTGGTTCAGTTTATTTTTTGTTAGTTAAAGTTTTTGACGTAGTTCTTCGCCTTTCGTTTTTCTGTATGTGAGGGGTGAGTCCAAAATTTCAAAAATAAGAGCGTTATGTTTGGAGTGTAAGGTTTTAGCCCGTAATATCTCTTTGTCGACTGAACAAAATAGTATGATAATGACCTCAGACGAAAAATAAACAGTGTATATTTTTTATTCTTTAGATACTTCTCCGCTTAAATCGGGTGGAGAGTATTCGTGAATGATTGAATCACACACATTGTCGATTTTCTGTATTGCCAATGGTAGATAATGGTGGTAGTAGAACAAATATAGAATTGCCTATGGCTGCTGTAGGTGTCTAGAAGAAGAAGAGATGCATACTGAGTTTGCTACGTCCATTGGCAATAAGAACACAGATTTCGACATATGACCAGATTATGTATTGTATGACCAACAATGATGGAAAATCCCTGCGATATGGGTGTGGAAAGGCTTCAGCATAGGAAATTGAATATCGTATTCCGATGCCATTTGGAATCGAAGATGATAATTTTCTGTTCATTGAGAAGACCGGAAATGGAGTTAGTCTAGTGGAGTCAGACAAAGGATGTGTTAGAGACGAAGATCATTTCAACGCGAAATAGTAATTATAAAATAGCCCATGCACAAAGGTAACGGCTCAACGTAAGCGGATATGGTTATCGCTCGACTCTCAACGCTCTACGTTCAACACCCAAAGCTCGACGCTTAACGCTCAACGCTTAACGCTCAACGCTCAGCGCTCAACGCTCAACGTTCAACGCTCAATACTCAACGCTCAACGCTCAACGCTCAACACTCAATGTCAACGCTCAACGCTCAATGCTCAACACTCAACACTCAACACTCAACACTCAATGCTCAACAGCTTTCATAAAACATACGCTGCGCTGCGTTTGAATTCAATTTTCATCAGCGCGCGTTCATAACAAACACGTATTCTTTCTTGGTACGGAGTGCTCCAAATTGATAAACAAGATAGCGCCGAATGAACATAGCGCAGAATTAACATTTCACATTTCCCTATATGGTTTGTAATTGGGCTATTTCGCTCTGTTCATCAACATTGGACCAAAAACAATGGACCATTCGAGTGAGTCTTTTTCAACAATATTTGGTCCGTTCTCTTAGGACTCTCTTCCGTCGATTAGACTTGAGTTTTCTACTACGATCCTGAACCTCGACAATGAAATGGCATGTAGAATGACCCTGGTTTTTGAGCTCAGGAGCAAGCCAACGGGTCAGAATCGCTGCTGTAATGATGCCTTTTTGTAACAATACGATGCACAAAACTTTTCCTCTCTTGCAGTTTGAGCCAGTTCTCTTGAATGGCACTAACGTTCCCAGCGGAACTATTGCTGTCTCAATGTAGGTATTATGTTGCGTAATTTATTAATACTTAGTTAAGATTTCTTATGCTAAAGCATAGTTCATCTTAAATCTGGACGCATTAAAACGGGTCTATCTCGGAGCTATGTAAACGAAATAAAAATGTTATGCACTCAAAATGTAGGTCTTTTATTGCACTTTAAAGGAAAAAAAACAATAAAATTATTACGATGTGGTTTTGATGAAATCTCGAACTTTTCGGCGAATACCTCAGCGGCCATCTCTTCATCTCTGTTGCATCCCGAGTCGTCCTACCATTCTTCTTCATCTTCTGCTTGACAATTGCCCAATATTTTCGATAGGGCGGAATTGAGGGCAGTTGGGTGGGTTGATGTCCTATTCGACAAAATCCACCCCGTTGTCTCGATACCATTGTAGTACGTCTTTGCTGTAGTGGCAGCGTGCCAAGTCTGACCAAAACTTTACTGGTCCTTTGTGAGATCTAATGTTCGGAAGAATACGTTTTCTCAGGCACTCCTCCTTGTACATTTTGGAGTCCATGGTCTTGTTTGTCACAAAAACCGGAGTTTTTCGTCCGCAGCTGCAAATACCTTGCCAGATCAAACACTTTCTTGCAAACTTATCGGCAAAAAAGAATTTGAACTTGCCGGGGACATCACCCCGACCAGTGGCTTTATAAAATTTTCAGCCTGGAAGCTGCCCAAAATCCATCTTCGCGTACGTTTCGTCATCCTTGAGGATGCATCCGTCGTACTTCGTTAGAACCTTGTTGTATATCTTCCGGGCACGTCCTTTGGCTACTACATTCTGCTTCAATGTCCGGTTTGGTTGCTTACTGGCCCGATAAGATCGTATTCCTTCGCGCAGACGAATCCTTCTGACGGTGCAGCGGTCAGCATTGAATTTCTTGGCGATTTCAAAGTCCGACTGCCCTGGGTTTGCCTTGATCATTCTCAACACCTTCAAATGCAGTTTCCGATCCTTAGTTCCACTATGACGCTTGGTATGAACCTGTCGATCGATAGTATGCATCTCACGGAAACGTTTGAGAACGCTGCACACGGTCGATTTGGCTATTTTCAACGATTTCGCGATTTTTGAACTTGACCACGTCGGGTTTTTGACGTGGGTGTCCAAACTAATTTTCGTTCCGCGGCTTCCATCACGTGTAACTTTTTTGAAACAAAACAAATTGTAATGAAAATTTCAGCACTGATAGAGGAAACATTCCAAAACAAAGTGCTGTCAAAACATTCTAGATCCGACCACTAGGAGCGCTGTGGTATAATATACAGTGCGTCCAGATTTAAGATGAACTATGCTTTAAATGGCACACCTTGATGTATTCTGAGTGGCAAGTTGTAGAATACACGTAACCACAGTGCAAGTCAGAGAAAATTTTTTTGACTAAAAATACTCCAACCAGAACGGGAATCGAACCCAAACCCCGATAATGTGTAACTCTAACCACTCGACCACGGAACACCTCATGGAGCCAGTTGTTCGCTGACGAAAAACCGACGCTCAGCGTTCTTTGGCTTCAAATTGTGGAATATCTAAGTCCCTTGCTTTTGAATAATTGCTAATGGATGAAATCGCTTGGAATTGGTTTGGTGGGTAACTCCTAATGCTGAAGACTTTATGCGTTTGACACAGATCTTCATCGATAAAGATTTTTGACCGCGTCTGTTTCGCAAACGGTTGTCAACATCGAAATGACTGTCTATGAGACGACGGAACCATGCAGGTCACGTTGATTCCCTGGAGTAATCTCAGAAATTTTCAAAGAACCATAATATATGACGCAAAAACAAAACCACTAATCTGGCAAAGTGTTTTCTTTACTATATGTCTAAACTTGGTAATGATGTTTTGGGTGTGTTGAAGTAGACTAAAGGGTTTGTCACATCAAATTGTATCACGGAAAAAACGCTGTAGAAATTCGCCCAGTAGACCGATCCTTTTGAAAATTTTAGACAGTAAAATAAAAACTATTAAACAACTTTTAGCATTTTCTTTTTATTCATACTTCGAGCCCAAGCCCGTATGCTCGCACCTTCCTCTTTACCCCGTCCATAAGGTTCTGTACAACGTCAGGTGGTAGTTTTTTTGAACAGAAATCCATTTTCTCTTGAAGTCCGCCTCCGATTTGACAACTTTTGGGTTCTTCCGGAGGGCCTGCTTCATAATCGCCCAATATTTCTCTATTGGGCGAAGCTCCGGCGCGTTGGGCGGGTTCATTTCCTTTGGCACGAAGGTGATCCCGTTGGCTTCGTACCACTCCAACACGTCCTTTTAATAGTGGCACGAAGCGAGATCCGGCCAGAAGATGGTCAGGCCCTCGTGCTGCTTCAATAGTGGTAGTAAGCGCTTCTGTAGGCACTCCTTAAGGTAAACCTGCCCGTTTACCGTGCCGGTCATCACGAAGGGGGCGCTCCGCTTTCCGCAAGAGCAGATCGCTTGCCACACCATGTACTTTTTGGCAAACTTGGATAGTTTCTGCTTGCGAATCTCCTCCGGAACGCTGAATTTGTCCTCTGCGGAGAAGAACCACAGGCCCGGCAGCTGACGAAAGTCCGCTTTGACGTAGGTTTCGTCGTCCATTACCAGGCAATGCGGCTTCGTCAGCATTTCGGTGTACAGCTTCCGGGCTCGCGTCTTCCCCACCATGTTTTGCCTTTCGTCGCGGTTAGGAGCCTTCTGAACCTTGTATGTACGCAGGCCCTCCCGCTGCTTGGTCCGCTGGACGAATGAACTTGACAAATTCAGCTTATTGGCGACATCCCGGACCGAACTTCTCGGATCACGTCTAAACTGCTTAACTACGCGCTTGTGATCTTTTTCACTGACGGAGCATCCATTTTTGCCGTTCTTCACCTTCCGGTCGATGGTTAGGTTCTCGAAGTATCGTTTTAGTACTCTGCTGACCGTGGATTGGACGATTCCCAGCATCTTACCGATGTCCCGATGTGACAACTCCGGATTCTCGAATTGAGTGCACAGGATTAATTCACGACGCTCTTTTTCGTTCGACGACATTTTTCCAAATTTACGAAAAATTGACAGTGAAGCATGGCCAACGTGATCTATACACTCTTATCTGATTATAAGCGAAAGCTGAAGATATAATTCCTAAAAATTAAATTTCACAGTGACACACCCTTTAGCGTTTACTGCTGGAGACATCTATTTCAAACAGCGGGATGTTATTGGGGTTCCTAATAGAACAATATCTTATTTTTATATAATCACGATATTGTTACGGCGTCGTGCACAAATTACGTTCATTCTTGCCCTCGCAGAATAATACACTAGCTGATCGTATGTCGCAATTTGTTTCATGTTAATGCATTGAAAATTTACCTCGAACGCTATTCTGGTGGCCTTTTTCGCAATTGACATAGACTCAGCTACAGTCGATTATATACTTGTTGTAACAGCACCATTATTCCACATCTCATAACTACATCAATATAACATTGGCACCGCATGGAAAAAATAAAAATGACAATACTTGCAAGTATCAAACATCATGCTACATGTTATTCAGTATTGCCTCAGTGGAATCGCTCCTCTAGACATCATTCGTACAACGTAAGCCAAGCGCCAAACAAGCGTTCGTCATAGGATTCATACAGCCATACATCGGTGGCTTGAAGCTTCTAGGAATATAAACACTTCTCAACATTTTGCGCTATTCTCAATAGAAACGCTTCTATTAATATTACCGCCAATGCGAAACCAATCACATCAGCGAATGAATAACTTGGTCGCATCCACAGCTCAACCCGAAACGAAGACATGTGATGACGCAAAACAAGAAAGAACAAGTGATGTTCATTGCTTTGAAAACAGAACGAGACTGAAAGTTTGCCGCAGCGAGATCCACTGTTTATACCCTAGGCAAATATTCCCCTTCGTTCTTCTTCCTTTCCTTTTTTCCCGGAGACTTTATATCTTACGATTCCCCATTCGTTGCTTGTCGATAAGTTGCTCGTTATTGACAGCTCTGTTCGGGAAAGCACACTAATCAGCAGAACAAATGTATGGGAAAATGGAAACGCTTATAGTTTTTTATAAATTTTTACCATTTGTACACCAGGGGATTGTGATGTATAGAATATCAAACAAATCTTAGGGAATTTCCAATTCGTTTGGTATGTAAATCGTCAAAATCCGTTCGCCACAAAAATAGTTATTAACGTTAACTTTATTTCATAAAATCGTGACCTGTTTTCTGATTTGGCACTCTTAATGAAAGACGTAGTTCTACGTTAAAAATCCATACAAAATCCAAAATCCACTCATTATCGTTTGTGTTTGACGTTTGCTTAGCGTGAGCACGTAGAATTTACCCCTTCACCAATATTTAAATTTTGACGTAGGACTACGTCTTTCATTTATATACCGGGGTGTAAAATCAAAGTTTCGAAAACGAAAGCGTTACGCCGAAGACCGAGATTTTGAGTGTTAATAGCTCCTAAACAACTGAACGAAATGGTATGTTAAACACTTCATTCGAAAGATAAAATGTCGTACTTGTTACTTTCTGATCCAAAAACTTGTTTCAATAGTCTTAAATTTGCTTTCAAAATAGGCTATTGAAATCACCAATCGGTATATAAGCGAGCGCCGCTCGGAAATCCACTCAGTTCTAATTGAACAGCGATTGGAGCATGTTGTCGCTGTTGTGGTGAAGCTCTTCATTTATCATGAAAGCGCGGATGAACGGTGTCACCATGAGCCTGTTTGTGCACCTTAGGCCAGAAGGGAATCCATCAGGAGGAGAGTGATGCTACAAACGGTTCCCCGGGAAGATCTCGAAACAGCCGCTACACACACACACATACACGCACGGAATTCTTTCCGTTTGGATCGAGAAAGATCCGGAAAATAATCTGCCAGTTCCTCTAGGAATTTAGAAATACATTCATGTGAAAGAGTTTATTTGAATGTTTTCTATCCATGTAACACTGTGACCAAATATGTTTCAATCAAGTGCTATTAACATATGGTTATCGAGTTAGCATTAACCACTGGTGGGCTTCCAGTATCGATGAAAATGTGGAAATATCTAATCGTTACTGAAAATAATCTGCCAGTTCCTCTGGGAATTTAAAATTACATTCATATGAAAGAGTTTATTTTAATGTTTTCTATCCATGTAACACTGTGACCAAATACATTAGGTTTTGTGATTTTTCAATCAATCGCAATCAACAGGATAGCTTCTGAAGATTATTCTTCCCCATCAGTAGGATATTTCCGTATCCAATATTGGATGCATAAAACCTTGTGCCTCCAACGTAACGCTCTCGTTTTCGAAGTTCTCCAAATATTCATTCATTCAGAATGAATTCAGATTCAACTTCATACAAATGATCTCTAAATCAACGATAGTCCTACGTCACCCTTGCGGTTATACCATTGATATAACCCACTTCCTGTTTTTTTTATAATTTAAAAATCTGTTTTGGTTTATAAGTTCAATTTTCAAGCATAATTTTAGCTTTAGTATAATTGATTGTCATAGAAAAAATTTATTAGACGATGCTGATAGCATCCACGTAATGCCAGGAAACATATACTCGGTAGTAATTGCTTTATTAAGGTGCAATGGGAATTTATTCAGTTACCAGGGGATGCTTGTTCATATTGGGCAACGTAAATAACTGGAGAACTGTCAACGCTTGAGAAGGGCACACAAAGTTACTATATAGCTAATGCTTAGGATACGGACAGGACAGGAATTTTTTCGTTCTAAACAAATTAATCCATTTGATGGTTCAGCAGATGGTCCTAAAAGTTATTGTTTTGATCTCGCTCAGTTCAGTAGCTTCTCTTTCTACATCTTCAACACCAATGTAGATATCTTCAGAAGTTTTTCTAAATCTCTAAAGTCTGGCCTTGGAACATCTGATTTGATGTATTATTCTTGGCATATATTACTCAAGAAACTAAGATAAAGTGTTCTGGGGTCTGAATTAATCTGAGTGAATTTAGGTGTTTCAGTTTGTTTTGTTCAATTCAACAGTCAATAGCAAAACGTAGTTCAAAAAATAGTAAAATAGGATTTCGGTCGTAGTTGAATCTTTTTTAGTTATGTTTAACGACGGATTTCAGTGAGAGCGGGCGAATTCATCATTTTCAATGGTTCGAGCTTCAATATTTCCTGAAATTAGTTGATCTCTTTTTTTCGCTTTGAGCAGTGCATTTTCAATTCATTTGAAAAATGAACTTTCAAAGGAAATGAATTTTCACGACAGTATGAATGCACTTTTGGAATTTACATTCTCTGTTCTTTTGTAAGAAAAAGATAAACGATGTTATTTATTTATTAGAATGCTACATGAATAAAATAAAAAAATAAAAAATTAAATAAATAAAACACTAAAAAAATGTAATCTGTATCTACAGATTCTGGGTTCAAACAAATCTAAAACATCTGTCGAAATACAGATTATTATGTAGATATGGTAACCCTGTTCGAGATGCTTGCTTACTGGCTGCTGTTAAACCCATTAAAACACGTGCTTTCTCATCGTGGCTCAGGAAACACACCTCATTCGGTCCCAAAATCAAAGCTAGCTGCTCAAACTTAAAGGGGCCCGTGAATTTATTTAGGAATAAAAATTGAATTTTGTTACGTAACAATGACGGCTACCCCTCTCCCCCCTATGTCACATTAAGTAACGAAACCTAGATCCCCCTCCCCCCTACTAGCGTTACGTAATTTGTGCACGACTCCTAAGTTCTTTTTTTTTCGTTGGGATAGAGCCCTTCATAACTCGATAGCGGCTTGACGTGAAGAACTATGCCCTATATTTTCTATTTATTTCAGGAAGAGCTTTTAACCAACATAAGAACGTTTAGTGCGTAGATAATACCTAACATATTTAATTTATACATTTCGTAATGCTTATTGACAACCTGTGGAAGGACGTGTACATACCTTAGGGACAACAAAACTCAACTCCTACAGCACGACACCAAATACAACCGTCATAAAAATCTTGACTGGGTTTGTTTAGCTGGCGGTGGAGCATGTTCACATAACGGTTAACTTTTTACAGCTATATGCGTGCTAGCGGTTTTATGTGACCTGTGGCATTCGTCCTTGTCCGAAATTCTTGGCTTATTCTTTATGACGCCTGCTTCTGTCATCATAAGCATGTTGCAGAGATTTCGCGAATGACGTAATCCTCCGTTAGTTATAATCTGTGTTGTTTTTGCTCCCGCTCTGAACCTGTTACCACCAACTTTCACTGGCTTCTCCCATCAATACAGCGATAAACATCATGATATACTGACTGTTTTGTATACTAAGTCTGTACGATAGAGAATGGTGAGTTCTGTTGTGTCCCTTTAGACGATTAACCCAATTTTGATCACAATATAAACTTGCCTCAAAAGAGGAGAACCATCGCAAAAAAAATAACTGTTCAGGAAAAACCATCATCAATATAAAGTAGAGATTTAGATTTCATTTATAGTCCATCTTCACTGGAAAGAATTTTTTAGATCTTTTAAGCCTCACTTGCAATACGCAATATTTTTATCGCGAGGAGAAAATCAACAAAGTACTGCCAAAACATCTCCTGCTCCAATTTCACTTACGTAATTGATTTCCGGCTCGAAACATTTGCGATCATCTGCTCTACTCGTGCAGCATCAACGGCAACGGCCTTCACGTGTGCTTTCCGGCTGTTCTCGATTTCGCAAGCAAACATCGCAATACCCTCCAAACCGGCAAGGATCTAGCGAATACAAACAGGTCATTACTGCTCGCTGTGTGTTCGTTTCTTCCGCTCAAAGAAGAAACGCAACGGCGGGGGACCTCACCTAGACAGTATCGTGTCGCCCCCGAAGCTATGGTGAAGAGGTTTCAAAATCTCGCTGATATTGAACTAATTTTCGAATCGCCTCGAATTCTTAAAAAACTCGCTCGCTAGAGATCGTGCTGTGAGCGTTGGGAGGCGGTTCGCTTACATAACGGTTTCAGTCGTATGAAAATTTCAACGCCGCTTAGCTATAACGTAACTAGCGAACTATGAGGAAAAGATATTCTCTAGGCTGAAACTAGAAGCTGGCACTGGTCGGAACGAAGTATCTGATAGAAAATAAGTGTAGGGTGGGTCTATCGTAAAAGTGCCGACAGAAAAAAATAATTTATTGAGTTAACGTGCAAATTATTATACTTTTTCTAGATATTTGAGAATTATCCACATTTGGATAACGATCGTTCGTTCTGTTTCTAAGTGTTTTTAAAGTACTTGAAAATTGTTTTTGTAATTTGGCCGAAATCGTCTCGAGTTGCTGGTTCGCGCAAGAGGAAAAAGTCTCGAGTGCAAACGTAAAAAGTGTAAACCTTTTTTTTCCATTTTTTGAGTCTCGCACCTGACCAAAAACAATGGTAGTAAAAGAGCCAGTTTTACAAATGTTATATTCGTTTGTAATATATAATAATCTCCCACTCTTTGTACATCATTTGAACTAAACTCTCATGCGTTTCTAAAAACTAAAAAAAAAGATTCAGTTATTCTATAATTGGCCGGGGTTCTGCGCGAACCAAGTGCCAATTTTTCCAAAATTGAGTTAGATTTCACACCACTGGATGCAGAAAAAATAATCTATCGACTATAAAATGACCGTATCATTCGGATAGTTGACAACAGCTCCAAAACAAAAATTCTGTGTAGCAGACTGTGAAAAAACGAAATTGCATTCAACCTGAGTGAATCATAAACCAACAACATGGCATCGGATGATAGTGATCGTTTTCTTCAAAACTGCCTTTTTTCCTATTTATCCAAATCTTTATCAGATTTTTCTGTTTCGGGCAGCTCTTTGGGAAAGTTATCGTCGGGATCTGGTAAATAAGATAATCTGAGGGCTGCCCTGAAGTGTAAAATAGTGTTGAGAGGACTGATCTGCATTTTTCAAAATTGCGTTCAGCCATAACGAAACAAGTATAATGCATTTTCAATTTAATTTATTTTCATTTATTAAGATATTATTTTGTCAAAACAGCAAAAGTGAGACAATATATATACTATTTATTAAATTACTCAAGAGTCGTTACAAAATATCAATGTGTTGTGTGATAAGATTATATTAATAGTTAGCATATGCTTGGTTCGCTCTGGCTGCAAAGATAATGAAGTTTTGCGTGTCCAGCAGGTACATAATTTTTTTATTCACTTTATTAAAGATTCTAAATCCGAAATTAACAAAGATATGGGCTCACAGCATGAAAGGGAGGATGTTATTGAGAAAGACTTGGTTATGGAGGACAGGAATTTAAGACGCAATTATACTCTAGGTGACATTTTTTGATTTGGTTCACTCTGGCAGAACATTTTTTTAAAATTATCTTCGATTATAACATTTTAGAACTTTATTGTAAAACAAATGAACGGATATTCATCAGGAGAACGTAGATTCACCGCCGTTTCTCGAAAAACGGATGCATGCTCATTCTCAATTTTGGAAGAAAACACCACGCAAGCGTAATAGTAATGCAGGCAAATCATACATCAACATACGAGGGGCGGTAGTTGCGGCTAAGAAGATTCAAGTCAATTACGTCTGTGGTTTTCCAACAAAATTTTATAACAAGATGTCTTTTGTGCAACGTCTGTCAAATTTCAAACAGTTTTACGAAAAAACATCGTGGGAAACACAAACAGCATTTATTGCCAAATCAACTCGTTTTTTGTCACTAAAATAATAAGCAACGATTTTTACTCCATCAAAGCATTGTAAAAGTTAATTATGAATAGAAAAAAGGATAAGAACAAAGACAATGTGAACTAGCTGAGTATGAAAGACATTTTTGTAGTGAAATCGAAACCTGGAATACCATAACTTTAAGTATAGTCACGGCCCAGATGATCCATGAGTTAGACTTGAGGAAGAGATTAGTCAAGCCAAAATGTAACTTTTACATCTAAATGGACACAGCATTTTTCGTGCGAAGTACAACGATATTCAACATTTGATGAAATATTTACCTCCTGTAAACCATGAATTCTTCATGAAGCTGGTTCCCGATTATCAAAACAATCGGCCTGATTCTGCGTGGCGTGTGAGGTGAGATGACAATTGTCACTTCTTCTTCTTCTTGAATGGCGTTAACGTTCCTTGTGGAACTTTTGCCGTCTCAACGTATGCATTAACTAGCGTCATTTATTAATACTTAGTTGAGATTGTCACTTATGTCACGCGATTCCACCAGGCGTTTGCCGTGAGAAATCTAGCTTGAATGAACTCTCACCGTATTCCCGCTCTAAAATATATGTGACGATTGTCACATGAGCTGAGATTTCTAGGTGACAATCGTCGATATGTCTTGAGGTATCGACAGCGCATAAAACAAATGAAAAATGGAAGAGGAATAATAAGTGTCGTTTTGGGTCGTATAGGATTGATAGTAATAGTATTGTATGTTTCAATAAATTAAATTTATCATCAATTTTCACAGTGCGAGTGACGAATTGCAAGTAGTTTGAATATTTGTGAAAGCGGTAGTGAATCTGTTATCCCTCGGACGAATAAGCACACCGGAATTGTTTCCATTTCATGAAATCTATTTATTTTCTCTAAAATATATCTATCACATGGATCTTGTGTTTCATCTATCTAGCCGCGAGACATCATCACCGAACTCCATATCCATTTCAGAAGCCGTGGTATACGCCGGAGCCGGAGTGAGAGCAACAATTTAGCACTGAGAGCGCAGAGAGCAGCAGCAACTACGACCAAAACAAACAATAATGTTAAACGTTACAGGATACAATCAACCGTTTCACTAAATCTAAATCTAATACCTGCAAATTCGGCAGAATGTCCCGACACACAACGAAAATGTTCATGTTAACAACAGGCCAAGTTAAATTAGATCTAAAGATACGGTACTGACTATAGCAAAACAAATATCTGACCTCTCTGAGCGAAACAAATAAAATTCTGGGATGCCAGATGTTTTTTTCTCAAATATATGCGATAGAAATCTGAAATATCTGTAAATATATGACAATGTCTGCAAAACTGGCCAGCTTCGTTTATCAATTGGAACCAATAGTGTTTTATCACTATTTTAAAGAGCCTGTAGCTGGAATAAAAGGTTGTGACAAACATTAAATGTCTAAAAATTCTTAGACATATGGGCGGATGTGGCACCTCTGATCTGATTTGACAACCAGCAGAATGAACACATTGTCACTCGCAGTTCATCCTCTCACATACGTAAAATGAACCTCTCACGGCACCCGATACGACTGTAGGAATAGAGTCAGGAGAAGTCCGTGATGGTGATGTGAAAAAACGAGGTGAGTCGACAAAAACATGAAGAACAAAAATGTATGGACCCCAGTGAAAAATAATATTTCTTTTAAGGGATCCATAAAATAGGAGGAAAAAACATATAATAGAATATGGATTACGACCTGATCAGCAACGAAGAATCCTAAGTTTTTCTCAACCATTTTTAAAGTTTTATTTTAGGAATGATTCAGACTAAAATACATCCAACCACACTGAACTGAAAATTATATTCTTTAATTTTCATTCTGCCAAAGTAAACTGAATACATGCGTACCAAAACTGGAAGTGTTTTTATTCAATATTTATGCGCTATTTTACGGACATTCAAAGTTTCAGTGCTTTGAAGACATCCTGCTTGTAAAACTTGAGCGATAAAATAATAGATTTTATCAGCTACGGTCAATTAGTGGGAGCTCAAACTTCAAATTGAAATACAGTGACCACTCGATTATATCACTGGGTGTTTTTATCACGTCTCGTTTTTATCACTCTCGAATTTATCACTGAAAATGTTTCGCTTTTATCAAGTTTTTCGAAAAATGAAAAATTATATGAAAAGTTAATTCTGCCGTTAAATGATTGAACAAGAAATAGAATTTAGGCAAAAAAATATTTTTGAGTATTCATGCCGCCTATCGTGATTAGCCGTATCCATTGAAAAATTTCTTACTGATTGATTTGTAGCGTATACCGCATATTTCATTGAAAGCTTGATAGCATATTATTTTCATAAGCTCAGAATCAAAAACAACTTTCTCTTCGATTGTGTGAAATTGTGTGCAAAATTCAGAAATACTGGACAAGGCACTGAAAAAAAAAATTCAACGATCTAGCAATTTGAATATTGACAGCACGTCAACTACAATCACAAAATCTTGGAAGCAATTTTATGTGGTCCAAAACAAGTATGTATTTTGTTAATGAAGACAGAATTTCTGTGTCTACCTTATTTGTGGTTACTGATCCTGGTAATCATATAGTGGTAACGGACCTCGAAGAAGGAAGAATATTTTACACACAACTTTCCGACAGCTAAATTATCGGTATAGTGAATGATCCATCAGAAAAGGAAGAAGATACCAATGTTGGGAAAGATGAAGAAAAAAAAGAAGAATGGTTACAGTAACCGACTGAAATAGCAGCTCTGGAAAACAGAATGCAATTCATATAAAACTTCAATTCAAAATTTGAAAATGTATCACGTTTCCATTTTATCACGCGAATTTTTTTTTTTGAACGTGATATAATCGAGACGTCACTGTATCTCAAAATAATGTTTCTAACATTACAAACAAATCATCGAATGCTTAAATCATTTGAAAATTTAGTTGATAACTAGAATTTTTTGTTTATTTCTTATTATGGGTTGTTGTAGAACCTCCAGCAGGATACGAGAATCGACGTGTTTATCGTCGTTTACATCATTCCAGCGTTGAGCCCGAGCCAGGCTACTGCTACTATGTAAGGTAATATTATCTGTCTCGGGTGGAACCTTGAGAACCGGTAAACAAGTATCGCGAGTTGTAATGTCGCGTTACACCTTCTAAATCACTCACGCTCTAGCTATTGCTTATCCATTGATGAACAGGGGAGTGCTGAAGGGGGCATGCGAAACGTAATGCATCGCGCGGAATTATGTGGCCTGCGCCGCCGTCAGGAAAAACTGTTGTTTTCATTGAGAGTGAAGTGTGTAAGCAGATAGCAGTTGAACGATTGGGATTTACACACATTTGTTGGCACGTTTGCGGCGTCTAACTGTAAATCTCGGTTCTGCTCGTTTTTTCATTCATCTAGTTATTCCCGTCTTGCTCTTTTCAGCTGACCACAGCGCACACCCTGGTGATCTTGGTCGCGAAATTGGCAACGGCTTTGTTAGTTATGCCGTAGCGAGGGTGAGGTATGGGCCGGTCCGCCATTAGCAGGCGATTGCGACGTTGACATACTGTCCGAAGGGGGCTCTAATTTTCCTGCTTCATTGTGTACGACTCGGATCTGACACTCGGATATATACATACCCACAGAGAGGCGAGGTCGAAAGTAGGTGGATCGTAAAAATGGTCCGATTTAGATTTTCCGCTAGTCATGTGTTTATTTTTAAGAGAACGAAAGTATCGCTTGCTTGCTCGTATTGAGTAATAAGCAGTTTCGGGGTTAGCATTATAGGTGGTAGACGTTTCTAATTTAAGGGGGCCAACACAATGACACTTAAGCAGTGTCAGAAACAAAGCTCAATTTTAGACACGTTTTGTTTTTTTGCGTTCGAAATCTACTAATTCTTAAATTCTTGGCTTCTGTTTTCAATTTTCAAATTGGAGTCCTTGGATTTGGAAATGAATTCTTAGATTCATTGGAACCAGCAACACCCTCTTCGATAGTTTCACACTCAACTAACTGGTACACACAATACATTTTTTTTAAAAACATTTAAAACTTAAATTTTTGTCATAGGACCATGTCTTTGACTTCTATATAGGGGGGTAACTCTACAAAAAAATGTAACGATTCATTAAGAGTTTTCAAACGCATTTAACTCAAAATTGTTTTCGCGACATATGTTGTGTTGTATACCATTAGACAGGAAATTTATCCAGTACTTTTTTGCTTGAAACACGAACAGAAAATATAGTAAAAAACTAAACAATTTGACGATTAAAATGGGTATGTTTTTTCGATTGCACTAACCAGTTCATTAACGTTAGTACACAATGTTAATCGATGTGCATTATGAATAATTCTTCATTTGTAGGTAATAGGCATTTGAGGAAAGGAAGAAGTGAAAGGAAAGGAAAGGGGTGTAAGTGACTTGATCGGTTTCTCTTCATCAACTTTTTCTTTAGTTAATAACTCAGCTGCAAAACGTTCCAATTTGAGTTTGCTATAGAATCCGATAGATGAGGTTCTGACCTATCTTCCACATTGTCAAATACAGCTGGGAATGTGTTTGCAGATAAGTTATGACCAAAAGAGAGAGTCGCTGTAGAGGAATCGATGATGTCACTAACACCCATTTCATTTTGAGCCCTCATTTATCAGTTGTTGCATTGTGCATTGTCCAATCAATTCATTCTCAATTCACGTTTTTATCGTGTGGGTCTTGCTGCTAACAATTCATGCAATGCTAGCTGCTGATTCAGAGGTTCGAAAGAATATACTCATGCATATTAAAGTATAATACAGCGCGGACTCGATTATATACAGTTTTCGATTTCTTTTCACTGTATACAATCGAATCCTGTATATAATCGAGTCAAAAAATTTCTTGTTTTTTGGAAATAAAAGAGGAATTTGATTTTTGATTCATCCCCTTAAAGTCAGAAAACACCTTTCTCACATGAAAAAAAAAATTATCCAGATTCTTTCAGGAAGTGATAGACGATCATATTTGATGAAAAAAATCCTCCTACGCATATGTTCGAATTACAACAATGACAGAGTTATAGAACTTTTTTTTTGTTTCGGACTCTGTTGCCTCAAACTGACTCTACATTATAAAGTACGCAACGGAAGAAGATTTTGGTGCTTTCATTTGAAGGATGAGAAAATTTAGTACAGGATATAGTGGTGGAACAACTAAATTAGTGGATTTTAAAAACATTTTGGAAGTGAAAAACTTAAAAGTTAATAATTTTTAATGTGTAATTATTAATTTTATCCTAAAAAATTATATTAAACTAGATTGTTTCTATCAATTAAATTGAAGTTCTTTAACCACTCTACAATTTGTTGTTTGACGCCCAATTTCTATCTTTCTTAATCTGGCTGCAATATCGATATAAACAATTCCAGGCAGAGATGCCAACCTTCCAGATTTTTCAGGATTTCCCAGACTTTTTAGCACTCTCCCTGATATCCTGACGAACACTCAATTTGTCCTGATTTTTCTGATATGATCCTGATTTTTCCTGATTTTTGTACTGTTTACATCAGGGATGGCCAAACTTTTCGGCATCACGGGCGACTAATTGTTCAAATGTTGGGCTGCGATCTACCAACGTTGACTCTATCAAAAAGTCATTAGAAAATTATTGTAGTAGGGGAAGGGTGGTAAAGACGGACACACTAAGTAAAAGTTGATTTTTTTCGTGATTTTCACAAAAAAATATACAGCCACCTCACCACAAATTGATAGTCTAGGTCTCTTTTTATAATAAAATTTGTCTTTGAGGCAGGAAGTTTGAAAAATGATCTTTGAAAAAATAAGATTGAGTCGGGAAAGACGGATACTAAGTAAAAATTCAAGTTTATGTACTCGATAAGTTTTGGATGTCTTCAAATATGCCTTAGAAAAAATCTAACAAAAAGGCTAGCCTAGAATCACCTAGAAGGACTTGTCTTTTTTTCATTTTTCCATGTTTAAAATAGCTTCCGGCATTCGGAATGACAAATTCGGATTACGTTTTAAAAACCGCTCTGCTGATTCGTCCATGATATGTGGTTAAACTTGCAAACGTAGTTAGTGGGCATCAGTTAATAAAAGAATGAGGAGATAAACAAATTGTTCTCAAAACGAAATGTTTGTTTCTTGTCGGTGGAGTGTTGTTGCATTGTGCATTGTCCAATCAATTCATTCTCAATTCACGTTTTTATCGTGTGGGTCTTGCTGCTAACAATTCATGCAATGCTAGCTGCTGATTCAGAGGTTCGAAAGAATATACTCATGCATATTAAAGTATAATACAGCGCGGACTCGATTATATACAGTTTTCGATTTCTTTTCACTGTATACAATCGAATCCTGTATATAATCGAGTCAAAAAATTTCTTGTTTTTTGGAAATAAAAGAGGAATTTGATTTTTGATTCATCCCCTTAAAGTCAGAAAACACCTTTCTCACATGAAAAAAAAAATTATCCAGATTCTTTCAGGAAGTGATAGACGATCATATTTGATGAAAAAAATCCTCCTACGCATATGTTCGAATTACAACAATGACAGAGTTATAGAACTTTTTTTTTGTTTCGGACTCTGTTGCCTCAAACTGACTCTACATTATAAAGTACGCAACGGAAGAAGATTTTGGTGCTTTCATTTGAAGGATGAGAAAATTTAGTACAGGATATAGTGGTGGAACAACTAAATTAGTGGATTTTAAAAACATTTTGGAAGTGAAAAACTTAAAAGTTAATAATTTTTAATGTGTAATTATTAATTTTATCCTAAAAAATTATATTAAACTAGATTGTTTCTATCAATTAAATTGAAGTTCTTTAACCACTCTACAATTTGTTGTTTGACGCCCAATTTCTATCTTTCTTAATCTGGCTGCAATATCGATATAAACAATTCCAGGCAGAGATGCCAACCTTCCAGATTTTTCAGGATTTCCCAGACTTTTTAGCACTCTCCCTGATATCCTGACGAACACTCAATTTGTCCTGATTTTTCTGATATGATCCTGATTTTTCCTGATTTTTGTACTGTTTACATCAGGGATGGCCAAACTTTTCGGCATCACGGGCGACTAATTGTTCAAATGTTGGGCTGCGATCTACCAACGTTGACTCTATCAAAAAGTCATTAGAAAATTATTGTAGTAGGGGAAGGGTGGTAAAGACGGACACACTAAGTAAAAGTTGATTTTTTTCGTGATTTTCACAAAAAAATATACAGCCACCTCACCACAAATTGATAGTCTAGGTCTCTTTTTATAATAAAATTTGTCTTTGAGGCAGGAAGTTTGAAAAATGATCTTTGAAAAAATAAGATTGAGTCGGGAAAGACGGATACTAAGTAAAAATTCAAGTTTATGTACTCGATAAGTTTTGGATGTCTTCAAATATGCCTTAGAAAAAATCTAACAAAAAGGCTAGCCTAGAATCACCTAGAAGGACTTGTCTTTTTTTCATTTTTCCATGTTTAAAATAGCTTCCGGCATTCGGAATGACAAATTCGGATTACGTTTTAAAAACCGCTCTGCTGATTCGTCCATGATATGTGGTTAAACTTGCAAACGTAGTTAGTGGGCATCAGTTAATAAAAGAATGAGGAGATAAACAAATTGTTCTCAAAACGAAATGTTTGTTTCTTGTCGGTGGAGTGTTGTTGCATTGTGCATTGTCCAATCAATTCATTCTCAATTCACGTTTTTATCGTGTGGGTCTTGCTGCTAACAATTCATGCAATGCTAGCTGCTGATTCAGAGGTTCGAAAGAATATACTCATGCATATTAAAGTATAATACAGCGCGGACTCGATTATATACAGTTTTCGATTTCTTTTCACTGTATACAATCGAATCCTGTATATAATCGAGTCAAAAAATTTCTTGTTTTTTGGAAATAAAAGAGGAATTTGATTTTTGATTCATCCCCTTAAAGTCAGAAAACACCTTTCTCACATGAAAAAAAAAATTATCCAGATTCTTTCAGGAAGTGATAGACGATCATATTTGATGAAAAAAATCCTCCTACGCATATGTTCGAATTACAACAATGACAGAGTTATAGAACTTTTTTTTTGTTTCGGACTCTGTTGCCTCAAACTGACTCTACATTATAAAGTACGCAACGGAAGAAGATTTTGGTGCTTTCATTTGAAGGATGAGAAAATTTAGTACAGGATATAGTGGTGGAACAACTAAATTAGTGGATTTTAAAAACATTTTGGAAGTGAAAAACTTAAAAGTTAATAATTTTTAATGTGTAATTATTAATTTTATCCTAAAAAATTATATTAAACTAGATTGTTTCTATCAATTAAATTGAAGTTCTTTAACCACTCTACAATTTGTTGTTTGACGCCCAATTTCTATCTTTCTTAATCTGGCTGCAATATCGATATAAACAATTCCAGGCAGAGATGCCAACCTTCCAGATTTTTCAGGATTTCCCAGACTTTTTAGCACTCTCCCTGATATCCTGACGAACACTCAATTTGTCCTGATTTTTCTGATATGATCCTGATTTTTCCTGATTTTTGTACTGTTTACATCAGGGATGGCCAAACTTTTCGGCATCACGGGCGACTAATTGTTCAAATGTTGGGCTGCGATCTACCAACGTTGACTCTATCAAAAAGTCATTAGAAAATTATTGTAGTAGGGGAAGGGTGGTAAAGACGGACACACTAAGTAAAAGTTGATTTTTTTCGTGATTTTCACAAAAAAATATACAGCCACCTCACCACAAATTGATAGTCTAGGTCTCTTTTTATAATAAAATTTGTCTTTGAGGCAGGAAGTTTGAAAAATGATCTTTGAAAAAATAAGATTGAGTCGGGAAAGACGGATACTAAGTAAAAATTCAAGTTTATGTACTCGATAAGTTTTGGATGTCTTCAAATATGCCTTAGAAAAAATCTAACAAAAAGGCTAGCCTAGAATCACCTAGAAGGACTTGTCTTTTTTTCATTTTTCCATGTTTAAAATAGCTTCCGGCATTCGGAATGACAAATTCGGATTACGTTTTAAAAACCGCTCTGCTGATTCGTCCATGATATGTGGTTAAACTTGCAAACGTAGTTAGTGGGCATCAGTTAATAAAAGAATGAGGAGATAAACAAATTGTTCTCAAAACGAAATGTTTGTTTCTTGTCGGTGGAGTGTCCGTCTTACCCGACTTGATTAGCATTTTATTTTCGTCAATATTTTTGGAGTTAAAATGAGAAAATTTCACCGCTGATTCCATAAACTGGAAGATAAGTGATGGCAAAACATTTACGTAACGAAAAATACCCCAAAACATTACTCGATAACAAGCATTATAAGAGCATTATTTTCTGCAGATGACAGTAACAGTACACAGTAAGTGTCAAAGGTATTGATACACTGTGCTACAAGTTTGTACATCATTAAAATTCCAAATAAAAATGTTATTTATCAATTATACAGGGGTGTCCGTCTTTCCTGACTTTTCCCTTACTAGACGATAAACAAAGATTTAACCCTCCTATACTCGCTCGCCAAATCCTTACTCGTATACTCGTGCACGGTGTCACAGAGAGTGCGTGTCTTTGTAATTTAGCTATTGTGTATTTTTAGGCTTAGGTTAAATTAGGTTAATTATTCAAAGTAAAAACAGATGCAATTAAATAAAAAAAAACTCTAGAAAATATTTTTTCCTTTAACATCATTCAGTTTTCAATAATCATTTGATTTAATTCAGCCTCCTCGAAACAAAATGACTGTTTCTCGGTCTGTGAGACCGTATGTTCGAGTATAGGAGGGTTAATTGAAAAAAAAATCATCATACTAACAAATATTCAATGATAAATTATTCTATAAATTAAAAATAATTATCGTTTTCTAAATATCTGATAAGTAATACTTTATTTTCTGTAAAGTCTCGTCAATCAATATCGTTGATTTTTTTTATTTATGAACATATAAAGCGTTTAATTTCCATTAAAATACACCCAAGATGATTATTATATTCCTCCATTATAGGTATAAGAGGTATAAGAACTAGAGATGAAACGGGTTTTCGGTAACTATCCGGCCAATATTTACCGGATACCGGATATTAGAAAATATCAATATTTTCTCATAAACACAAAATAAATCATATTTTTCCTAAATCATGTTAGTTTCAACTCATAATATTATTTCATTAACAGTACATATTACTTTTTTTAAAAACTTTTTAACTGACCCATTGTTTGCTTCGTACACCAGGCCTGCTTCACAGCCTTTCACTGTAAACTCTACTGCAAGGAACTGAAAGATAAACTATAGCAAACTTTGCTTATTGGGGGTACTGCTTAGAGTTTAATGACCACCAAACGTAAGGAACGTGATTGCGATAGGTTCGAAATGTTTTTGCGAAATAGTCGATTTAGTCAGTAATGGATTTTTTTCCTGAACACGACGCTGACCATCATTTTCATTTGTCACTTCATTGAAACTGTCCTCCAAAAAGATGTCATGAGCTTTGCGTGTAAGGTTCAATTCAGTTTCGTCTCTTTTGCTTCGTTCAATTTGATTTGTACTGAAGTGAGTGTATCCGCTTTCAGATTATCATCCCTGAAGACAGTTCCAAGTTTTTTTAATCTTGAATGAAAAAAAAAATATTGATGTGTTCTCCTTATTTGAATTCGTAGTACTTACTCTTACTCGACTAGTATTGAAATTATTTCAATATATCCACCAAAATTTCATCATTGTTATAAAATCCTGAACAAAAAAAAAACTGTATCAGAAATGCAACAGGCAAACCAAACAGCTCGAAAAATTATACCGACTGTTCAACTAGAATTTCATAATAGGGCTCAATATTTAATATAAGAAATTTCTAATTTCTCATTCGTCACTGTTGTTCTATTCATGTTTTCGCTTAACAGTCGATTATGTTCTATTCATAAATAAGTAATTGAATTAATAAAATCAATGTTTAATCTATTGCGTTTGAAGCTAACACTATCCTAGACCAGCTGGTGGGCGCCTTGAAACACCTACGCGGGCGACCGGTAGACCGCGGACAATAGTTTGGCCATCTCTGCTTTACATCATTCGTTATAAATATACTGGTTTCCATGCCAAAGTTTTCTGTCATGATAGTTCTCCGGTGTATATATCTTACATTAAGTTAAACTTTGTACTTAACTTTTTTTTATCTCTATCCTCAATTTTTACGTGGCTTCCCAAAACAGTGCTAGAAAATTTCATGGAACAAAATTGTCTGGCGAATTTATGAAGTTACAACGAGATTAAGTTTGAGGAACAACATTGCTTTATTAAGAATAATGTATGTAGATGTATCCCAAGAGTAATGATTGTATGAATACGTTTCAGAGTGTAAAATTACTCAAGAGAAACTTTTTGAATCCAGAGTCAATATAAAAAAAAATTATATGTAATTTGTTCGTCTGATTCAAAGAAGAATCAACTTTAATGATGGACTATGGTAAATATATCTATAACCGTACTAAATATCATAAAAATTAGGACAATTCAACAAGTTTTCCACTGCTGATATGCTTTCCTCATTTGTTGAATGAAGCTTTATCCCAAAGCATGGATGATGAATTCAGTGAAAATTTGAATATTGGTTTCTGCAATTTACTGTAGTGATGCTGTAGGTTTTTCGGAAAAATATAAACGATCAAAAAAGTCAGGCGAAACACTAGCATTTCCGCTTATGCGAGGATTTATATCATGCTTATTCGTCTTTTACATATTCGGTCTTCGCACAAAAGGAAGGTAAAGGATAAAGGAAGACACTCTGTTTCTGGTGGGATTTGGGATCGATTCTGTATTATGAGCTACAGCCAAGCAACCTGTTTCTTACATGTATGGCTCGCAGTAGTTTTCGACGAGGAAGCAAACATGTTCTGGGAGGATAGAATATTTAAGCTGTGTGAAAGATGGCGAAAGATTGTGAAACAGAAATATAGATATAAAATTAAATTGTAATGCTTTGATTGAAAATGATGTTTTTGTTTCCCCAAAAATCGACATTAACTTTTCGGACAATCAAAAATGTGCTATCCTGATTTATCCTGATTTTTATTTTCATTCTTCCTGTTTTTTTCAAATTATAGTTGGCAACCCTGATTCCAGGTGAAAATTCAAGCAAAATCTTCAAAAATCACGATTTTTACCCCACTGTACATGTAATAGCCACTTAAATTTCACCTTGACGTTATAAGGTTACATTTCTTCTTGAAATGAGCCATATTTGAAATATAAAAAAAATCCACACTGTGTATAATCGAGTCCAAAATTGTATATAATCGAATCACATATTATATAATCGAGTCTGTATATAATTGAGTCCGACCTGTAGCTTAAGTTCAACTTGAAAGTTATCTTCAAAAATCACTAGATCACTAAATTGAAATCTGTTTGCAGCATATACAAGATATAACAGATGAATTCCGATACAAAAATAGTGATTCACACTGGATGTTTCGAAAAATATCAATTTTGAAAATGTTTAGTTTTCTTATGCATTGTTTCAACTTGTCCGTAGAGCGGGGTGAGTTGGAACGCGGATGAGTTTAAGCAGTTTTGATTCTCGAACTTGTATCTACAACTGATTTATGAAACACTAGATTGGCTTGGATACATATAAAAATTTTGAAAAAAAGGGTTTTGGCACATGTGGGATTTGGGGGAGTAGTCTGATACACAAAAAATGGACACTACATACTAGGAATTAATATACGAAACAATAACATCAAGAATACTATTTTGGCTGCTTTCAAGTCAGAGTAGAGCCACTAAAAACGGCTGCTAATGTAGTTTCTGGGATCATTCAAATGTTCAAATATTACGTAACGCGCTCAGAAAGCGAGGAGGGAATGCCTTGGGGAAACTTGTTGGGAGATCCAATTAAATCTAAACATGCTAGGCAAATGACAATTTGTTACATGTTATGTAGAGAAGAGGGAGTCTAAAATAGTAAAAACGACTGCGTTACGTAATATTTCAACGACACTTAGTTGCACAATCAACAAATTTTACTTATATGATGTATGTGTATTCATAAATTATGTAGAACATACTAAGGAACGAAATATGAATGATTCTTATTTTTTAAATTGTTCATCATTCATTCATACAGCAATCACCGATAAATAATGTCCGGCATCTGCAGCAATGTTTAAAAAATAGTCGATTTTCACTGGTTTCAACTTACCCCAGGGTTGAAAAAAAACATGGGGTGAGTTTAAATGCTCAGAGCTATACGGAAAAAGATTTTTCAGTTTAATTTTCAAAACGACTAAACTTGATTATCCCATTTTGATTACCTGAATTGGAATTCTGGTGATATTTAAAAAAAATCCGTGTTTTCGGACTGACTGAGTCAGCGCACAAATATGTTTGTTTTGATTTCACGGAACAAGGAAAAGTAAACAAAGGTGCGGATTGCGTTAAAGCATTCTAATATTCTGGTGATGGGTTGAAAGATAATGTTTATTTACAATATATAATTTTATTGCCAATCTATCAATGCTAGTAAAGGTTATGATTTCCGTTTTAACTTACCCCGAATTTCAACTTGCCTCGGCGTACCGTATATAAAATTTCATTCTAGGATTAACCGCTCTCGAGATATAACCAATTTAATGTAATGAAAATAATGTTCATGAAATATTAAAAGCTGCCTGCTGCTAGATACTACGACTAAGGTCCCGACGTTTCACTAACATTATTTTCAATCTAAAAAAATTAGTTACGAGGTCTGTTCAAAAAGTTTCGCAACTTTCGAATTTACGCGGGTTACGTATCTTCGATTCTAGATTTTTTTTTTGTTATGTTGGTACTCATGTCTCTCACTTATGCTTACACGTACGGTTATTTTGAATGTTCAGTTAATTTTTGACAACTGCTTTTCTTACACGTGTTTTGGTTCATCTTCGATTTTTGCATGTTGCCTATCTCTAGAGAAAACCCTCCGTAGTGCTGAAGCAAAATTGCCAATGGCTATGGAAATGTTTAATGGAATGGGATAGAGTGGACCACTCGCACCAAAAATGAAGCAGCTTAACACGTCTACGTCAGCCCTGTAATTCATGCTCCTCGCCCACTGGTGGCTTCGCCTCAAACTATTTGCTTTGCTTCCAAAACTTATTGAGAACATTCCCCTCAAACTATTTGCTTTGCTTCCAAAACTTATTGAGAACATATACTTGAATTTTCAGTTAGTGTCCATCTTTCCCACTTCAGGTGTCCATCTTTCCCGCCAAGTGTTCGTATTTCCTGACTCAATCTTATTTTTTCAAAGATGCCGTACAAATTCATTTTGCGAAATTTCTGCCTCAAAGACAAATTTTATTATAAAAAGAGATCAAGACTATCAATTTGTGGTGGGATCGCTATATATTTTTTGTGAGATTCACGTAAAAATCATCGTTTACTTAAGGTGTCCGCTTCTATCACCCTTCCTCTACATCAGTGGCACCTATGTGATCCAATAGTTGATGGAACTCATTTATTCCGACAAGAGAAAAGGTTAAGATACCCCTAGCCTACTGTCCCAATCACCGACTGGCAGAGTTCGAATCGCCAATAATGACCATTTCCCGCGTCCATTGGCAGTGAAATTTTTTCCTGCCCGAGTGTTCCGGTTCGGTCAGCAGCATATTACCATAATTACTTATGATTACTGCTTTGGCCTAGCTATCCCATTACACGCGCTTAACACTTATTATGTTACTTGCCACGTTTTTCCACGCGCTCCAAGCCTGGCATCTTTTCCTTTTCTATTCGCTGGCACAACAAACCAAGAGTTACCCATACCATCGAGCGGGTTATGAAGTAATAGTAGTGTAATAGTGTTACATACTTCAGTTCTACGGACCGCGAACCTTCACTGAGAAGGTGTTAATGAAAAGAGAAATTTCATCTTTCTCCCATGTAATGTTGATTAATATTTACTCCAATAGAGGTTAAGCTCGGCCTAATCTGCTCGTTATGTACCTCCACCGGTTTGATGTTTCTCTCTCTTCGGGTCTTTCTCATCCGCCGTAACACTGGCATTGGTGGAAGGTGAGTTTTTTGATTGCCAATGTCGAATCAGGGCAAGCACGCGCCTCGCGATGGTATGGTATAATTTTGGGAAACCACTTTGGGTGTATTTTCTAAGCATTTTGAGCGATAGTTTTATTTAATCTATGGTTATATATTTGAATAGATTTTCGTTCCATCATACGTTATTTACCATAGTGTCAATACTCTCAATAGAATTAAAATGGGGAGCTGGGACACCCAGCAGCACCAAACCCATCTCAAAACGTACACCCAGCAGAAATCTCCAAATTCCGACAACCAAAGAAATACCGTTGGATGCGGCCGCCACGCCGCAATATACATACACCAGGTGCTGTGCTGTGAGCGCTGTTTGTATTATTTGCCGTCCCGCCGAAATGAAATGAGGTCAACCGTGTTCGTTCGGCCAGTGAATTTGGGACAACCGGAGGTTTTTGATTTCAATGGGACTTAAATATCCCACGGAATCCGTTATTTTTGGAGATCCAGTTACGTAACTGGCCGGTTATGGCACAAGCGATTTTTCCACGAAACATTGGTAATGACGGGGTCTTGCGGACTAGTATAATTGATGGGGATGATGAACGTCTGAACGTCTGCTCAGCAATTAGCAATAGCTGCCTCGAGAATCTCGACAGATTAGTGTCGATTCTTAATGGTGGTTGTCTATTTATTCCGACTGAAGGCTATATAATTAAAAAATTAAATTACAATTTTCTTTCCATACCGTTAAACGAGAATGCTCTTGATACCATTCTGAGATTGGTGGGTGGATTTAAAATATTTTCACATATATTTCACGCAGATGTGAATGTCAAATTGATAACGATATCAGTGAATCAAAAATTATTTATGCTAGCTGCTATAGGATTACGCTCTTTGTACACGTTGAGCCCCGCGTCGGTCCCTGGGGACTGACACTGAATATTTTGTGTTTTTTGCACCGATCTCACCGGATCGACAGTAGACTATTCGTTCACAGAGTGTCGGCATTGAGAAAGACAACAAAAAAGTTACAAAATTATATTTAGATAAGTCCACTATCGATTCACGACGTGGGCCAAACCAAAAGATCATTGTCGGTCCCTTATTCCGGCCAGGGCTTAACGTGTTAAAATTCAATTAAACTTGAAAGAAATAATGATGTTTATTTTTTACTTATTTTATTTCCCAGATTTTGAATAGACAAAGAAAATCTGAGCATTCACAATCTACAGACTTCATTCCATGTGTTCCCGTGGCCGAGTGGTAAGCGTCACACATTATCATGCCGAGGTTCCGTTCTCTTTCGACTTGCAAATGTGGAAATCGGAATTACAAATACATGAAAATAGGGAGAGCCAGAAATGTCTAAATTTTTCGTTTATTCGATTATCAATTAATCGTGGGGCCATTTTAAAATATTCGATTCATTCGAATAATTGTCTTCCAGTATTCGATTAATCGAGCGATTATTCATTTCTTGTAATCAAAATTAACATACATTTAAAATAAAAAAGATTAGAATGTCTAATTTTGAAAGTTACAATAAATATAATTTTAAAATAAACATGGTTCAGATTACCTTTTTACTACTTTTTTTTATATTACCTTTTACTATATTACCTATCGAACTATCATAAGAACCATCCCCGACCCCAAAAATCCCCTACATACCAATTTTCATGTCGATCGGTTCAGTAGTTTTTGTGTCCATAAGAATCAGATAGACAGAAAAACAGAAAGACAGACAGACATCACTCCATTTTTATATATATAGATTGACCACTAGTATGGTATATTTGCCTTGGAATTCTGAATTTCAATACTACTACTTTAGTAAGGGAGCTTGGACCCGCTCCTTCAATTCCGCCTTTCATTCCTGCAGACGTTGAATTCTTCCTCCCAGAGTCCTCCACCACCAGGGAATTATTTTTATGCTTCAATCGTAAATGATTTAGCATATTCGATAAATTTCGATAAAACACCATGACCGTTGAACACATTTTGCACTGTATTTTTTGAAAAAATTGTTCTCTTGTGATATGTGATAATTATTCGATGTATTCATATTTTGATTTTTCAAATTACACGATTAAAATTGCAGATATTCGACTGTTTGAATTAATCGAACGATAAACCGACGTCTCTAGGGGGACGATTTTTCAAGACCATGAAACTGTTCTACACTGCGTTTCACAACTATAGAACCACTCATTTTTTTTGAGTTTCCAGAGATATGTAAGAATTCGGTTGAATTTAAGTATATAGTGTAAGATATAACAACTATCTTCATTTGAAAGACTGTCCATTTGAACTTTATTGTTGTGTTCAGGCACGAAACATTCAAAAAACAAAAATTTCAGTGTTTCATAACTATAGAACCAGATAGAAAAACACTCACTCCTTTACAAAATTAACGTAAATTTCACATGAATTACAATAAGGTTCTTATTCGTAAGTCATCTTTAGTTGTCAATCAGTTCTAATAACCCATTCGGGGTGGTTTCGACCAAGCTGTGCCATGGTGTAGTGTGTATCTCGTTCTACGCAGAGGATACTGCTCGTTTAAGCTCTTCAAATTACTCATACTGCTTGTAATCTACATCTACTATTCGTACAAGCACTCCTCATAAGATTTTGATAGGGTTTTGATCTGATAAACAAGCTGACCAGTCCAGAATCTGAAGCCCTTATTGATCAAACCATGCATTGACCTTCCGGATTTTAAGAACTGATGCCAATTTACTCAATTATCAATTATGATGTAAAAATAGCAGTAAATGATTCTGAAGTACTTCTTTGTACTGACTGTTCATTCGTGTTGATGGTAAGCTACCTAAACCAGGCCTTTTTGAGAAAATTCTCCCCAAACAATAAAAATCTCATCTCCAAAGCTGCGGGTCCAAAACTAATGTGGACTAATGTGGAAGCTAATACCATGGGTTTAACCATTTCAGGAGAACTTCCTTGATAAAAAGAAATTCAACTTAAATAGAATTCCTTTATACGGAACGCGCCATGTAATTTTTCAACTCGTAACTTTGCAGGCGGCAGATTAATGGTTTGAGGAAAAAAAATCAAAACGGCCTGGTTCAGATAGCTATTCATCAACCAACCAATGTACAGTCAGAAGTGCAATGAAGTACAGGGTTTTCCAACTTTAAATTCCGAAAGTAAATTGAAATAAAACACACTTAGAATTCGAATTTCGATGAAACTTTTATTTCAAATTCAAGTTTGGTTTATGCCATTATGTGTGAAATACAACATAATTCAAATGTCCACATAGGGCTTCCTCGCACACCTTGATCCGGAACAGGTATTTTTCGATGACTTTTCGGCATATATGGGGCGGTATCTCGGTCATAACTTCACGAATGTTGTCTTTCAAATGTTCAAGAGTTTGCGGAGAGTTGGCATAGACACGGTCTTTCGCATAACCCCACAAAAAAAAGTCTAGCGGGTTCATATCGCATGATCTGGACGGCCAATTGGCATCACCAAAACGCGAAATTATGCGTCCCTCAAATTTCGTTCGCAATATGGCCATGTTCGGTCGTGTTGTGTGGCACGTGGCGCCGTCCTTCTAAAACCACATGTCATCCGTATCCATATCTTCAATTTGTGGCAAAAAAAATTGGTTAACATGCGGCCATAGCGCTCACCATTCACAGTTACCGTCTCGCCGTCCTCATTTTCAAAGAAATACGGCCCGATGACTCCACCAGACCATAATGCGCACCAAACAGTGACTTTTGGCGGATGCAATGGCCTCTCAACAATCACGTGTGGATTTTCTGAGCCCCATATACGGAAATTTTGGGTGTTCACATAGCCATCGAGCTCGAAATGTGCCTCATCGTTGAAGAAAATTTGATGCGAAAATTCAGCATTTTGCTGCTGTTGTTCGTTCACCCAATCGACGTATGCCCGACGCATTCCATGGTCACCACGCTCTAATTTTGTACCAGTTTGACTTTATATGGATGTAGGTGCAAGTCCAAATGCAAAATTCGCCACAATGATGTGTTTGACAAGCCCAATTGCTGAGCACGCCGTGGAATCGAATTCGTCCGGTACAGCATCCCGAGTATCGTTTAGTGTTGTTTCTGCAGGTATGACCTTTAAATGAGCTGCACTCCTTCTGAACTCTTTCCCATAAGATGATGAACGAATCATTACGTCAGTTCCTTTCTTTTGAATGACTACGAATTCCTCAGGGGAAAAATCAGAGCACAGTTTGTTATCTTTCTTGTGTCTTTTTGTTAAAACGTGGTCGCCTACTTCAATATAACATGGCCACGCTCTCCGTCTGTGATCAGCATATACCCTCCCTTTTTCTTTCTGAATCATGTCATGGTCTCTCACGTCTTCATCGAAATTGTCAACAGAAGGTACACAAGGCAATTTAGTACGCAAACGCCGTCCGAACATCAATTCTGAAGGCGCTTTTCCTGTTGTCGTGTGTATTGCTGAATGATAGGTTAGAATTCGCCAGTCTTGTCCCAGCTCTTGAGAAATCCGAAGACGCTTTAGGATTGAACGATTTTGGCGCTCCGCTTCTCCGTTCATTTGAGGCCAGTAAGGGAGTGTGTTTTCTAAATGAATTCCCTGTTCATCACAAAACCCTCATGCGCAATCTGCAAGACCCGTTGTTGAAGATCAGCAGGTATTACAATGCGATCGCCTCTTAGTAGGACATTGTTGACAAAACACAACTCCGACAAAATCATTTTGTAACATAACGGTAAATCATTATTCATACCTGAGGCCAATGCCTCTCTTATTTGATTTATATCCGGATCCTCCTTACTGACAGACTCAATTTCTCCCCACTTCAAGGCTGTGGTTGCTGTAGAAGACACAATCTCTCGGACAGCTAGTTCCTCCGATTCATCAAAAGGCATTGGTGCATTGCTTCATATTACGTAGCTTATGTCGTTCGAGAACATCTTGACTACGTGGCTTGAAGTAAACATCCAACCGATCTTTTGCTACATCGTAGTATGGTCTCTCAAACAACACCAGAGGAAACTCTTCAGCATCATCCAAACTTTCATATATTCTCTGTAATTGTGGCCCACCGAAATGTAGCATTTTAGAGCGCTTGATTTTCTGGTCAATAATCTTATACGAGTCGAAGTAATATTCCAATGCTCCTTTCCAATCTCGCCATTCTTTCGCTAACCTACCACTTTCGATTTGCTCACATCGAAACATTGGTAAGGGTCGACTTTCATCCTTCTGAAACCGTAGAAAACAAACAAAACAGAAAAATTATACCTGGTAGTATATTCTCTATATCCATTCTACTAGATGTTTCGAATAGGCACCGTCAACATTTAGTGTCCCACTGCTAATGTACCATTTCTTTCCTTCTCTAGGCACCCTGTTCTAGAGTCGAATAATATAGCTCCCGGCTATAACTTCAAATACTCAACACCCTACTATTGTGTATCTTTCGTTAAGCTCCCGGCTTAAGTCAAAAGTCAACATAGCTCCCGGCTACTTTTTTTTTCACAAATGCCCAGATCACTACTGCGAAATTCTATCTATAACTAGGCTCCCGGCTCTAGAATTAACCATCATAGCTCCCGGCTATGCTTTTCTCCGCTCCCTTCTGTATCAATGCATTCGCTCTCTTGGCTCCCGGCACTAATGATGCCCATCATAGCTCCCGACTATGATATTTCAATGCTCAGCTTCATACTGTAACTTTTCCCTCTAGGCTCCCGGCACTAGAGTTCCCCCTCATAGCTCCCGGCTATGATCTCTTTGATGCTCAACTATCTGCTGCAGCATTTCTCTTTCCCTAGGCTCCCGGCACTAGAGACACTCCACAAAGATCCCGACTGTTATGTCAACAAATATAGTTACTCTCGGTTCTGTTTTCATATATATTCAGGCACATAAAATGTTAATACTTCAATTGATTATACCTTAATATTCAACTGTCTAATTGACAGTCAGCAGGAATTAAATTTATTAGGAAGTAAAGGAAAAAAGAAAGTAAAAGAAGCTTAAAAACAATTAATGATATCAATTTATTTTATACTTCCACTCGGGATATAACACCCATTGAGACACTGTCTGGTTCAAGCATAAAGAAAAACAATTCATATTGAAGTACTTACCTAATACTTTTTCTCTTTCCCAATGCAAAACAAAAACACTACCTCGTTTCTCCTCCCGGACAAAATGCATTAAAAATAATGAACTTGACCTTCACTCCCCCAAAAAAAATGGAGTTATACATTTTTGAAAACTAAACCTTCAGCTCATACATACTTCCATAGAATACCATCGTGTTCCAACCCAGAAATGCTGTTTTACGAATAAAATTGAGCTCTATATAAACTGTATCGAAATCGGTCTGTTATTAGTTAACAACAACGAATCCGAGCTACTACACCCGCTTTCAGGAAGTAAATGTGACTCAGAGAATACGTAACTACCAGCAAATATAATATTGCTTTCTACAATACAATCATTTATGTTCGTGTCGGTTTATTGTGGACCAAATCATTAGCCAAATGATTCGAGTACACCATCCATCTATACCATATCACAACTGCGACAAACTTGAACTCTAACTAGACATCGAACGGTACATGCCTCTCCCACGAGCTGATATTAACCTTGACAGTGAACTTGTATCTCATCGCGATGAAAACGGTTGTTGACACATTTGCCAGAAGTCGTAATTGGACACTAGCACTGCGAAAAGTTCATAACAAAGTCAAGGGATTGTCATTCAATCCGACGTCCATTACTTGGCTCATTGTTTATTTATTCAAATTTCACGTACCTCACTACACTCTATAATTTTCTATCCCCGCACCATCCACTTCCCAGTTTTCTATTTGCTACTTGTGGCTTCACCCCTTTTCTCAGTCGATCATACACTTGAAACCTAACCAAACTTCAACTGTTGGGGCTAGCGCTATACCCACCTTTCAGCCACTAGTACCTCACTTTTATTCACACTCGCAATTTTTCTTTTGTTTTATTTTTCTATAAACTAATATTACTCACCTTTAAATAAATTTTCCGTCGTCGCCAGGTGTAAAATACGTCTATAAACTGCAGTCCTTTTTCTTTCCGTTTCAATCACTACTATTTCCATGTGCTTTGTTACGCGATCTCCTCCACACTCCTCTCCACTACCGTATTGACTGTCACCATTTTCTCTCCAATTGATGCAAGGTGTATACATATATATTCAAGGTGAGTATTTATTTAGGAACGTGGGACCCTACACGATGCTTAAACGATCCATATTGTAAAATGGCAGAAATTCAACTAACGATATGACGCTTTGGTTGAAAGCTATGTCAAACGGTTGTCAGCGCAGGGCTGACAACCCTGACAACTTTCGGAAGCCCGAAATGGAAAACCCTGTACTTCAGAATCTTTACTTCTGTTTTTGCATCAAAAACAATGTGATAATTGGGTAATTTGGCATCGATTCATAACATCCGGAAAAGTTAATTCATGGTTTGATGAATAAGGGCTTCAGATTCTGGACTGGTCAGCTTGTTAACCAGATCAAAACTCTATCAAGATCTTATGAGGAGTGGTTGTACGAATAGTAGATATAGATTACAAGCAGTATGAGTGATTTGAAGAGCTTAAACGAGCAGTTTCCTCTGCGTAGAACGAGATACACACTACACCATGGCACAGCTTGGTCGAAACCACCCCGAATGGGTTATTCGAATTGATTGAGAACTAAAGATGACTTTCGAATAAGAACCTTATTGTAATTCATGTGAAATCGACGTTAATTTTGTAAAGCAGTGAGAGTTTTTTCCATCTGGTTCTATAGTTATGAAACACTGGAATTTTTGTTTTCTGAATGTTTCGTGCCTGAACACAACAATAAAGTTCAAATGGCCATGCATTATATACTTCAATTCAACCGAATTCTTACATATCTCTGAAAACTCAGAAAAAATGAGTGGTTCTATAGTTGTGAAACACAGTGTAGTTCCTCAAAAAATACCTGGTTTGCCAGGTCATCTGCTCCTGAGGCTAAAAAGCGATACTTTCATTGCCATCGGGATCATCAACCAGGACGTAGGGGTAGTGGGGGCAAGTGGTCACCTGCTTGTTTGGTAGCATAACTATTGACTATAGATGCCGTATTGATAGTCACCTTATGTTTGAATAATTTAATGCCTTTTGAGTCACCCTGTACTTCAGTAGCACTCTCGCGTGTCAAAATACAAATAAAAACAGAAATTACTCTCTCGATAGCCATTCGGCCGTAGTTCTGTGCGCATGGTATCTAAGGAGTTTTTCGTGAAATTTAGTTTATTCAATCTGATATGTTGGACAAATCATCAGTTTGGACGACTGTTCACATATTCTAGGAGAGGTGAACAGATATTTTGTTTAAACTCACGGATTAATTAACATAGAATTTTTTTTCATGTTTGGGGGCAAAGTGGTCTTAGGTGAATAACAACTTACAATGTTCTGTTTACTAAAGCTGATATACCTCATCATATTCTGCTCTTGGAGAAGATCCTTTTGTGGCTTCGACTTTGGATAAATATGCCACTCCAACTAAACCAAGCCTCATAATGCGGAACATTATGTGGTTCTTACTACGTTTTTGTATGCAAGAGAAAATTAAAATTGAGACTCTAGGTGAATAGGCCAAGCGTATTTCATACATGTACCTTCTGTACAAAACAAATATGATTTAAACAAATTTGGACGAAAAAAACGCATAAATCTATCCCATTTAGCTTGTGATGTGTGGGTGACCACTTTACCTTCAAGTAAAAATAAAAGATCGATTTTTCACCTTTTTTCCTAATGGTGAAAGATGTACTATTTTGAATTTTTATAGTGAAAGCCGTCTGCTATCTTGAAGAACAATGAGTTGAACTATAATATTCTTCGAAAAACGGGATTTAAATCGGTATGTGGGCGCTGGAAATAGGCATATTCCTTTGGGTGACCACTTTGCCCACACTTCCCCTATATGTACAGAGATTCCTTGAGAAACGTCTGCTACCTTTCCTTAACGAATCACAACAAATTCCTTTTGTTTAGAACGGATTTGAAATTCTGCCATTATAGAAATTAGACGATGGAATGGTATGTCTAGAATAACGTGATGGTTGGTGGTGTCCGACGATTATAAACCACCCTACTCTAGGGGGTGGACAAAATTTAGGCCGCTAAGCATCGTCAAGCGGAACATGGCGAAGACGCAAAAAAACAGTGGCGAAAGGCGAAAGACAGTTCAAGACAGTTCTGCTGCAACCATAGACGACGAGACCGCAGTACAAAATTTTCAAGCGTTGTTCCTTCTGCTTGGACGCCATTTTGAGAACAACTCATAGAATCAATATAGAGGAATCATTCCACACCCACACTCCTACAAAATAAGCGATAACAAGTTTTTTAAATGCACACTCAAAAAAAAGGTCAAATTCAATCTGACCTAATTTTGATTGTTCCACCCATTGGAATAAATTGTTGGCAGAACGAAAAAAGCATCAAGTGTAGTTGTTTGACTGTTTTCGCCATGGCTTTAACCAATCAACTGAGAAAGGCATGTAAGGATTTTTTATAGAAGGCTTAGTAAACGTAGGATTTAAGAAAAAAATGGTCCATTAAGTTATTTTCGTTTTTTTTTAAGTGCATGTTGTAATATTCAAAAAATCTGAAATAGGTCAAGAATGGTCTATGTTACCCAAAATGCTGGTAGACGTAATTTCGCATTATTAGATAAAAAAACGAATCTGATTTTATCCTGCTGTTATCTGTAACGGTCGGCATTATGGTTAATCAGTTATCTAGATTCTAATTGGATTGACCCATGCTTGTCCTCCAAATTTGTATCATCCGGTCATCCTAAAAATTTTAGGTTTTAACAGACACACTATGTAACTGATACATTCTCAAGTCAACTCAAGTCAACTATTTTGCATAAAGGTCAGCGACATTTCTAGAGCGGTTACAATGTCTCTTATGAGGCTTTCTAACAACCTCTCTGCATATTGTTTCTCATCTTCATATCTACTTGCCTGTCCTCCTTTTCAGTGACATTGCAGGATTTAGCACCTGTTGAGGAGAGTGCACTTATGTGTTACGATGGAAGTTACACACTCTATTGATGACATAGATTACCCAATTTACATCATGAGGTGGATATAAACAACAGCTGTTAGCAGTGTGTTACTGACGTTAACATGAGTTAACAGATCAGGCAGTTAACGTAGAATGATCATGATTCGTTTTTTTTTCAAAAATTTTTTTTTCGATTTGATTTCCAATTTTTGGAATAGGATTTCTGACACCTCTTCAACCTGTGTACACCATTAATTCCTGTAGCTTAACTACGGGAATCCCCCTCAAGCTTATTGAAATTTCACTTCGCCAATCCACGAATGAATCTCGACGATTTATTACGCTGATTGCGATTGATCATATACACACCTTCGTCATTCCACAAACCCACATTCGTGGGTAGAAGTCAATCTGCCGGCTGCTCGGAACGAGCGTAAATCTCCCCGTCAACAATCTTATTATAGGAAAGTGTTACAACAACGCTAGGGAATAGAAGAGCCGGCGAGTATGTGTATGGTACTGTAGGAATGGTTCCTGTGTGGCAGCATGATTCCACGCTATCTCCAATCTGCTCACGGCCTCCATTTGGGGCTATCTTTATTTCTTTCTCTCGCGGCGCCGCGGGACCATGTCAGGCTGCTCTGAACGAGAAGAGGGAAAAGAACTTTCAAGCCAAGCACACAGCTCATACAAACCCTAACAGAGGGAACAAGTTTCTAAATGTTGACCTAGTTACGGGAAGAAATGTATACAACACAAACACACATACAGAAACGTGCGAACGTAAGAGAGTAAAGAAGCAGTGAACCGCGAGACAGACAGAGAGAGCGAGGGAGAAGGAAACATGTTTGGCGACCGCGAAATGTAGGTACTTTGGCCATGCAATTCATTATACGCGGTGAAAGTTTTTAAACCCGACACATTGCGCCGTATAGTCGCTAGCTATACACAGTACATGATGTAGTCAGCCGGAGTCAGAGCAAAAGAAATTATGTTTTTTTTTTGTATATTTCGCTCGTTCGCTCGACATTGGTCTTTGTTTGTATGCCCTGGCCCAAGGCTGTTGTTTCGTGAAGGGGCAAGATGTTGAGATCGAAAAAGATCGTGCTAAAAAGAGTGCATAAATGGAGAAATTTGGCTGAATGTAGCGAATTGGGTTGGGTTGTTCAAATGAAAGAGTATAATACGTAGATTAGAAAAAAATGATCAGAGTTCTTTATAAGTTCTAGCTTCATTTTCGTGCTTCACATTTAACAATTGTCTTAGAGATGTAAAGTTATTCATTTAGTGGTTCAGAATATATATTACTAAATTCTTATAGCTGTCAATGTTCTATGTTATTCAATTTGTGATCTTTCTGGTTTGTCATTTTTCAATATTGATCGTTTGACAACCAAAAAAGGTTTCCAGGTGGGCAAGCATGAAATGCGATTTTTTTTTCATAGAAACACGTCAAATCTGGATGAATGACAAAAAAAAAGGTTGGTAAAACCATGCTATATGGCTCTTTCGATTTTGTAGTTTTTGTAGTCGTCGCTTCGTGTTACGGTTCGTTACAATTTCCTTTCTGGACATAGTATTACGAAACCTTTGCCTTGTTTCCTGTCGACGGTCAGACGATCGCCAAACCGTTTCAGGACAACACACATCGTCAATTTGAGATAGTTCAACAGATCTACATTGCGATCGTCCAAGATCGATTCGTGATGTGCTTGTTCCGCTGATGCGATGATGTAAACAAATGAACTTATCCTGACTACAAAATGCTTACTATGAATCTATATACTCTTGACGTAATACAGTGAAATTTAAACAAATCTTTACTCAAAAACGACAGGTGGTAATGTAGGGAACATAATCATAAGAGACGTACGACTACACCAAGAGTTGTCTATTTAAATATATTATTTTATTTTCATTCGATTTTAATATTTTTTAAATGATAATGTGCGTGAAGAAATCTAACCGGAAAATGAATTAGTTTACTGGAAAAATTAACTCTTTATGAATTTTTGTCAAACGTTCATTCGCGGGGGATGTGTTGGTTATGATTCTATAGCTTTAGCTTGGATTCTATAGCTTTTGAACTTTTCCAGTTCATCCGCCTCTAGCCTTGTAAAATGTCAATTGGGAAAACATGAACTAAGTAGTAGTATCTTAAACTTTCGAAAAACATAAAAATGCGTATAGCTTGTTGAATTTTTTTGTTGAACACGTACTCTTATTGCTTGAAGTGTTGGTAGATAGTAGAATAATAGTAAAATAATTCACGCAGATCGCTGATTTCTGTAGAATAATCGCAACTTGGATTTGACACCGTTCATAAAATTCTGCACAGTACTCTTCGTGCACTTCCTGGATGCTGCAGACTAATTCTTCCTGAAGTCTGTCATGTTCCTAGACAAAGTACTGTGTTTCTAGAACATGTTTTTGACAAATGCTCAGTAACGTTCGATTGGTCGCAGTTGAGGACAAGTTTGTGGGTTGATGTCTTTATCGACGTACATCTTCTTCTTCTTGAATGGCGTTAACGTTCCCTGTGGAACTTTGCCGTCTCAACGCATGCATTAACTAGCGCCATTTATTAATACTTAGTTGAGATCACTTAAGCCAAATAACACGCCTTGAATGTATTCCGAGGGGCAAGCTCTAGAATACGCGTAACCACAGTTCAAGTCAAAGGAAATTTCTTTGACGAAAAAATCCCTCGGCCAGAACGAGAATCGAACCCGAACACCCGGCATGATAATGTGAGACGCTAACCACTCGGCCACGGGTGCACCACGACGTACATGATCTGGCCAAATCTGGCCAGAATAGAGGAGGCAGGTCATGCTTTCTATAAAATGGAAGCAATTCCTTCTATTCGGATCGAATTTGAAACTTATTTTAGTAGCAGTTCATACCTCAAAATGTATTATTTATCACTATGACGATTAAGCTATACAATTTACTCACATTAGTGTTTCTGTTCATTGGTTTCATTTGACAATATTTTTTTCCACTCAATTTTTGTTTTATTTTTAAAAGATAGCCAAACAAAGAATGATATGATAGATGGTAAAAATATTCTTTGTTTTATTTTTTCGGAGCTCGAAAAAAAACCCTTACTCCCTTAAGCGCTTGCGATGATCTTCTTCTGGAATGGCATTAACGTTCTTAGAGGAACTTCGCCGTCTCAACGTAGCGTTATTTTTATTAGTACTTTGTTAAGATTACTATGTCAAATAACATCGCCTTGAATAGATTCTGAGTGGCAAGCTCTAGAATAGGCGTGAAGATAGTGCAAGTCGAAAGAAATTTGATTAACGAAAAATCCCCCGATCAGAACGGGAATCGAACACGAGCCCCCGACATGATAATGTGTGCCGCCAACCCCTCGGCCACGGGAGCACGATGATAACCCCAACTACTGAAAAACATTGACATATCATAGCATGAAAAATTACCGTTCCTATATTCCTATATGTAAGTTGCGAATGAATCACATAATTCCACAAAATTTAAAATTATGTTTGTTCCAGATTTGTAAATTTCATCATTGTGCCGTAATTATAAATCCGGATACTTTTCCATTCAGGATTTGAATTAGCGCCCTATGTTATGCAAGCACACTACGAGTGAGACTCGATGTTGTACGGGAAAGCGTTAATTCCGGACACGCTTTTGCAACTGCTTCAGTATGCAATTTCATCGTTCACTTTAATCCGTCCGCATTTAGACTCATCTTCTGAATGTTTTGTTATTCTGGACATGGGTTTGTCTTTTTTGTCAATAGCTAGGTACGATGCTTGACACTACACTAAATTGATACAATAGTAACTATCAGTCACATTAATTCAACATGTAAAAGATGTAATGGTTTTGGTATAACATTGAATATAATGAAAAAGTATCCGAATTAAGAAGCCGTCTGGATTCAAAAGCATTACGGTACTAATGAAAATCGACCGTTCCAGTTTCGTAGACAATATAAACAAGGATTTCTATGAAAGAGGCAAAATGGAATTATTTTAATACTGTACTGTTTTGTCTCAAATTCCAGACAAATTCCGAATACTTCATTTTCAAATGTTAATTTACTAAACTTTAATGTTATTAATGATTGAATAATGTTAACCCTGCCATTCTTCTGGGTATAGGCTTCATTTTAACATCATTTACATATACAGCCATTCCATGCTAAACCGATATAGTGATTCTCAAATTTTCGTGAAAATTCGTTTTGTTCCTTATCGCAAAATATTAGACCCGTATTTCTTTCTTTTTTTTTGTTAGGGTGACCATTTCCATTTTAAGGTTGTCCGAAAAAACAATGACTTGTTTCAAAAATTCATAACTATTGAACTACTACACCGATTCAGATGACCGACATATCAAATTAAAGCCAATCGCCAAACTGTATGTCAAGCCAATCACCAAACTATTAAAGCCAAAAATACTATAACTGCGGAACATTGGAATTGTGCTCTCGTTATTATTGATTTTTATTGTTTTCTTAGTCTCGGGACCACAGGCGCTATATTTTTTTTATATTTTTCCTCGAAAGCTGAGGATTTTTCAAATAACATATCTCGAAACCAAGGAAGCCTTTTTTTCGTCCGGTCCGAAAAATCATTTTTCGCCATTTTTTCCACTACAGAAAATCATAACTTTTGATCTACTGGACCGATTCAGATGATCGCCATATCAAATTAAAGCCAATGAGCTAGTCTTGTTTAAATAAATATTATACTCTGAATAAAAAAGGATTTTGTTTTCGTAATTTTTTATTATATATGTTTTTTATAGCTTACATCGTTTCGGGACCACGGGCACCATTTTTTAATATTTTTTCCTGAAAGCTGAGGTTCACATAATATATCCAAATACCAGAAAGGCGTTATTTTTCTATTTTAAGTTATGATTTTTCAAAGTTAACATGTTTTCGGTTTTCGTTCAATAGTTCTATGCGACTAAACTGGATGTATGTGACTATAATCCAATTAATTGGCAAGTGTGTTATTTTTTTTAAAAAAAAGCTAGCTAGTAGGCTTTAATTTGTAGTTCCGAAATAATAAATTTTTGAAAAAAATCATTTTTGGGAAAATAGGGAAAAATGATTTTTTGGACCATCGAATAACTTTGAACAATCATAACTCAAAAACGAAAGAAAGGCTTCCTTGGTATCGAGATATGTTATTTGAAAAATCCTCAGCTTTCCAGGAAAAATATAAAAAAATATAGCGCCTTTGGTCCCGAGACCATGAAAACTATAAAAACAAATACAAAAATGCGAAAAAATGGATTTTTCGGACCACCCTAAAATGGAAATGGTCACCCTAACCAAAAAAATATACTGGTCTAATAATTTGCGATAAAGAACAAAACTACCACTGTTTAACTGTTTTGTTTGCTGTTTTTGTTTTAATGTGATGTCCTAAAAAAGGTAAGAAATAGATAAAATGGATAAAAAAGTCACAGGAGGGTTGTGTCCGAGACACGACCGCATAGTTGACGTAGGATTCCGTTAGGCTATCTGTTGATTTTGGATATGTTTGAAGAATAACATCATTAAATTCTTTGATAATGATTTGGTGGCTCAGAAAAGACCGTTTTGTTTGTTGTTGGGTATTGTTCATTCACTTCACTAGTGTTCATTGAGTGATGATGACAGCAATGATGACAGGAGGATGGTAAACAGTCATTAGATGGTGCATATCAGATAGAAGATGCCAAAGTGGAATGAGATATGATGAAAACCACCATCTTTGATCCTAGACGAGATGCCCCCTGTGTTATGTATGGATGAAATAGAGGAAAAAGAACTCACCGATGTAATATAAGTAATATAATATGTAACAATTATCATTTTTTTACATCGGTAACAACATAATACTTTAATATAGAGAGAACATATTTGAAATGGAAAAAGTAATTTTCATTTATAATTTTTTGCTTTTTGAGTGTTTATTTAACCCAATGCGAATTTTAATTGTACTAACAACACCGTATAAAATTTCTTTGGATGAAAATGAACACAACAAAACAGTCAGCTAAAAACCGAACGACCCGTTCTCGAGCGGGAACACACCTTGGTTTTTATTTTTGAAAATTGAAATAAATCGTTTCATTTATCAATTTATTTTTTATACAACTGCTAACATATATAATTTTACACTTACACTTGTGCTAAATTTTCACCATACACGATCGGTCATTTTTTATGAAATTTCACGAAGCAATCAACAATAAAGTTGCAAATTTAAATTTTATTTGCTAGAATTAATCGTATTATTCACCTTACTTTCAATATAAAAATACTCCCGACTTGCATATATTTGCAATGTCGATTTCCCCCAGGCAGCTTGGTTTTGATATCTCTGTTATGGAACACATTCCGGTGGAAGCAAAAGCTCCCCCTATTTTAATGTAATTACAATGTCGATTTCCCCCAGGCAGCTTAGTTTTGATGTCCCTGTTAAGCAACACATTTGGTGGGAGCAAAAGTTCACCCTACTTTAATGTATTTACAATGCCGAATTCCCCCAGGCAGCTTGGTTTTGATGTCTCTGTTAGGGAACCGCCGCATGTGTCGTCAATTTCGACCAATCAGAAGTGGGTATGTCCGTTAGTATAAGGGTTGAGAGTATTCAATTGTTCGATACTTAATTTCATGACATGTATTATTTTATTCAATAGAAAAAATTGTTATGGAATGCCGAGATTGATTGACGAAAAAATTTGATCAATCCATCATGAAATGACTGAGCAATAAGCGTTTGAAATTGGACAATTTTCAAAATGTGCTCGATTTTCGATTTTCAATTTGTACCCCAATATGTTCCCGAAAGACGTAATCCTACGTCAAAAATGATCTTCTATTTAGAAATATTCATTTAAATTTGTATTAAAGTAGCGTTCGGGATTTCAATCAATTTTCGACGCAAATACAGGTAAATACAGCAATAGTTCGAAAATTGAGGCACGAAGATAGTCATTTGTATACAAATGTTTGTAAGCTCTTTCCTTGCAAAACGTAAGTCGCAGGTGCAAACCAACGAGAGTAAAATTGATTTTCTTGATCAGGTTTTCAACTAAAACCACAATAGCGAACCCGGACTACTGAAGTAACAGATTGGACTCTATTATATATCTCATTTTCTTTGGTTTGATATATTGCTAGTTCCAAACTTATGATTTTTTGTTTTTGATTGCATTTTTGCTGATCGGAATTTGAGTGTTCGGAATATGGGTCAGTGACAAAAATGGCGTTCGGGATTTGAGACAAATATAATTGAACATATTTTTAGTTATTTACCATGAATATGTATTTATGAATGAATTTTATTGTAGTCAAGTGAAAGAAAGGCTTTATTGTATTCAAAAATAAAATTAATTGCGTGAAACAATACCATTTTGAGTAATGAGCATTGTTTAATAACCAACAAAGCTTAAGTCTTCGGAATTTGAGACAAAGCGGTACTCCATTTGTTTCATTATTCAGTCCACGTGGTTATTTTAGGATTTCTTTTGTTCAATCTGTTAGTCGTATATCAAAACATTGGCTTAGATGACAAAAGGCCGGTAATTTAACTATCGACACATAATGGTCGAGTACTGTAACACTGTGTACTGAGAATAACTAGTTTGCTGGATTCTTCTACTCGATTTCTACTCCTTTACTTTGGTTTAAAACAAAGAATTACCGTTTCATACACTCTGCTGATCAGTTGGTCAATCGGAAACTGTAAATGCACATCCATCCATCAACTACCGTTATAATTTCAATCGGATAAACCCATCAACCATCAACCTCTGGACATCTGTGAGCTGGGCTTCAACCGACTTCAAGAGAATAAACTATAAACAAGTCAGTCTGATCAATGCGGTGATGACCAACAAAGCAAACACCTTTCAAGAGCCACTAGCAAAACACCAACTAACGTCATCGGCCCATTCCGTAACTAATTGTAGTATGATGAAATGCGCATCTCACATTCGCTGGGGAATTCTTCCACAATTGCATAATCACCACTGAGCTGGTACACACTTGAAAACAAGCTGCTATATCCCTGGATGGGCAATAACAAGATGTAAACAACCCCTAGTTGTAATCATCGCTTATCAGGCGGCGGTTCACTGTGTACAGAGTAGGGTGAATGGTTCTATTTTCTATACTAGCAGTAAACACGTGTTCTTAGATGAGATTGGGTGTAACAGACTTTCGCAAATTTTCCGATTACGCTACGTTGATTGTTATTACAACTTTCGGAGAATACCGTTATTGACCCTGCCATTTGTCATAGAAAATTCAGTGCCATTTGTGAGCTTCCTGTAAGTTCATAATCAATAGTTCAAGGAATCAGAATGGCCGTCCGTGATGTTACTTGTTTAGAAAATTGTTTTACGTAATACGGCTGATTGCATGGTCTGGGATTGAGAACTAGTAACATCTGCCGAAGAAGTTTTAATGAATCACGCAAAAATAAATTCACTATTCCTTTATTTACCCTGACAGTAAGATTCCCATTTTGACGAAAACAATGTATCAAAGTATTCGGCTTGAAATACCCAAGCAACATAGATACGCCTTTCAATTTCGCCACCGGAAATGCTGCTGACTCACGGTGGTTTCTAAATTTGCATCCTTCAGCGATTGCACCGGGCCGTCCCAATTCTGATTCAATGTTTTCATTTCGACGACGAATTGCGCGTTTTTTTCTCGTCAGTTCTAGTGATAAGCGAAAAACGAAAGAGAGAAAGAGAAAGAAAGTAAGGACATGTTTAGGCCTTCAAATAGTCGAAGGCGCATTTCGGCGGGCAATGCACTGTGGTCTCGCGCGAGAACGATGATAATTATGAAATCGTTCTCAGAACCTTGTGAAATAGACTAATTTTAGAACAAAGCAAGACGCTGATTCATACACCTAGCAGAAGAGTTGGGGACGAATTATTATAAATTTTCGAATTTTATTTAATTTTATATTGAAATTCGAGTTTAGTTACTTTTTAGATTGCTTTAGTCTTTCCAAATATAATCCATTCAAGATATAGACATATTTCTCTAATCTCACATATTTGTCATACTTTAAACTATCAATAGTTTTACAAGATTGAATATTCCTAATTTTATTCAAGGCTTTATGTTAAAGTAACTTGTGTCTAACCAACTGAACGGCGGAATCTTTATCATACGATTTTGACCGTTAATACCTCTTTGTCGGGTGAACGAAATGGTATGATAGCCACTATTTTCCATTTTTTTATTTTTCTTTAGGTTAATGAGCATTTTGGCTGTAACAGAGCCGGGTTTTAATCGTGTACATGTTACATGTTTATGGTTTCTATGAATGATGAATTACTCAGAGACCATTTTTAGGCGTAACAGTTCCTTCTGTTCTTCCATTGTTCAGCAGGCTGGACAGCGGAGACAGTTGAGATGATCATTGCTCTGTTATTAATAGTACAACAGTCCGATGTTTTTCTTGTTGCAAGCAGAGCTTCCCCATTAGCAGAGCTTGTATGATTATTGTTGCGTGGACCTAGATATTCTTTAACAACACAAACATGGTTAATTGAGGGCCCTGAATTTGGAACTCACAATCGATCGATGAAGTAAGCGAACGCGCAACCAATGGGCTACGAAGACTTCGAATCAACGCTCCAGGTAGATCAACCAGACAATCTGTTTTCTTTCGGCAAGCTACGCGTCGCACCCTATACGGACAAAATAACCTCTTGGATGTTTGTTGCCAACGTTTTAATGAAGAGTTTTATTTGTTTGAATATGATAAGACCAGAAATGTGTTTAGTATAAGGATCAATAATTAATTTTAGTCTGTCCGGAAATCCATTTCAAGAAGGTCGTTTGATATTTGCTGAAACGAACACGGTTTGTTGAGGAACCTCAAACGACAATGAATTGTCTTTGTCAACGCAGGTGGAGAATATGTTGAGTGTTGAGTTGTCCCCAAGGGCCCATTTCAGGGCTAGAGACAAATGAACTACAAACGTTTAAAGTCTTTGTAATTCAAGAAAAATAAAAAGAAGAAGAAGAAGAAGAGGAGGAAGAAATCCATATAGTTGGGATTGCGAAGTGACATGAGAATGGTCTTACTAGCTCGCCAAGCAGTATGCTTTTCTTTCCCAATCCTTTTTTTCTGCCGCTGGACTGGAGGGAGCCGCATTTTTTGGTAAAATCAATAGTTATCGAACGCTCACGAATACCGCTATCGACCGATGATTCCAATTGTCGGGGATTGGAAAGGGGGTATTCGTTGCGCTGGGTATTTCCGAGGAGGAATCGAGCTATAGGCTTGTTACTTATTGATTTCTAAGCCAAAGGTAGTCCTATATCCAACTTGCGGTTTTATCGGTTATATCTAAATTTATATTATCACCTTCAAAATAGGAAATACTGAGGCAATACGCTTTTTTCCAACGAACAATCAATTCATCAAAACTCTTTTTATAGCTGTATTCAGGAATTACCTTCAGTTCACTCAACGAACTCGTTTTTTTACGTAGGACTACGTCTTTCATTTCTGTACCCAATATATATACCCAATGGGTAATTTTCTATAGCGTTTTTTCCGTGATGCAATTTGATGTGGGACACCCTTGAATAAATTATTTAATCAATACACTAAAATGATTACTAAGCCAACAGTAATCCTACGTCATTTTTGCGGTTATATCTTAGGTATAACCCACCCAGAGTTGTTATGTCTTCAATGCTCTAAAAAACGGGTCCCACGAAGCGGTAATTTGAGTTTGGGAAAAAGGAAAAAGTCACACGGGGCCATATCTGGAGAGTACGGAGCTTGTATAATCACATTCGTGCCATTTTTTTTTATCAAAAATTCGTTCACAATGATCGATTGATGAGATGGTTTATTAGAGTGATGCAAAAATCACTTGGTTTTCATCAGATCGTTCCATCGCCAGATTGGCCGTATGTGACGTTTTTTTTTTCTCAAACGCCTCATAACGCTAAGGTAATAAGGTCTAAGGTTTATTGACCGGCTGAAATTCCCAATGGACAACATCATAACGAAAAATCACCGAGCAAAAAGCAGTAATTTTTTTCTTATTGATAAACACAGGCTATTGCATTTACATATTCGGTAATCTGGCCACATTAGTGTTACCAAGCCTCATCTGACATACAGTGATTCAAATTGTTAATCGTACTCCACCATGCAGATCTCTTTTTCGTTCTTTCGAAAGTCTAAAACAAGCTTTCGGAACATTCTATTTAGATAAAATTATAGTGTCATATGAGAGTTTTAAAAGGTTTGCTACCTGTTTTCAGAATAATGGTTTTTATTTCTCTAAAAATGGCGATGAATGAAAAATGACTCAAACTCATAATCGTACGCTGGTTGAAATCTCTACTCGATTTCGAAGGCGTTGGCCAATTTCCTAATTCCATCATTTTTATTGTATCCCTTGTTCACTGCAACTATATTTAGCTGTCTTTAGCCTTATGTACGGGTTTTTTCGTGTATTCAGTAGGCATATTTATCAATGTTTTCATTAAGTGCTTTTTAAAATTGTTATTTTTAGGAATTTTATGGTTTCTAAATTTCTTACACAGATAACTTCCTTCGTTTTTTACTGGGATTGATGTCGGAAGAATGTGGAGGAATATCAATAACTTTTGAGTAATTTTAATGTAACCATGTGGCAACTTCATATGTTTTATGCTCTGGGTCATTGTCTTGGCAAAACTTGAATCCTCGATTCCATCTCTTTTTGTTCACACTTTGCTACATTCCTTTAAGATGTTCGAGTAAACATTGTGATCCATTACACCATCGATAAAAACCAAATTGAGCAAACAAAATGTAATGTTTGTAATGTGCCTATGAAGGGCAGCTTGAATGCCCGAGCACAGAGGGACAAACCGTTTCTCAGCAAAAAAAAGATCAGTAACTCCAATTTGATTATTCCAAACAGCATGAAACACATCAATGTCTTGCTGGTAAGATGTTATTTCCATAGATGGGTACTAATTTGATATTTTTGACTCCGATGGTTGTCGTTTCGTATGGAGGAAGCTAACGATGAATTAAACGTAAAAGCAATGTTTAAATATGGTGGTGGTGGAGGGATCATATGAGGGTGCATGTATGAGGAATTTGGTTTTCATCGATGGTGTATTGCCTCGATCATCCTGAAGGAAAATATGAAGCAAAGTGTCAACAAAATGGGATGGAATTGAGGATCCAAGTTTTGCCAAGACAATGACCTAGAGCTCAAGACATATGATCGATATTCCTCCACAATCTTCCGACATCTTCTTCTTCTTCTTCTTCTTCTTCTTCTTCAATGGCACTAACGTTCCTAGAGGAACTTCGCCGTCTCAACGTAGTATTACTTGCGTCATTTTTATTAGTACTTAGTTGAGATTTCTATGCCAAATAACACGCCTTGAATGCATTCTGAGTGGCAAGCTCTAGAATACGCGTGAGCACAGTGCAAGTCGGAGGAAATTTCTTTGACGAAAAATTCCCCCGAATCTTCCGACATCAGTCCCAGTAAAAAAACTAAGGAAGTTATCTGGAAGTGCAAAACCACCTTATGAAAAAATTGATGAATATACCTTCTGAATACACCAAAAAACTCGTAGATAAGGCTAAAGACAGCTAAAGATAGTTGCAATGAACAAGGGATACCATAATAACGATGGAATTAGGAAATTGGCCAACGCCTTCGAAATCGAGTAGAGATTTCAACCAGCGTACGATTATGAGTTTGAGTCATTTTTCATTCATCGCCATTTTTAGAGAAATAAAAAAATTATTCTGAAAACAGATAGCAAACCTTTTAACTCTCATATGACACTATAATTTTATCTAAATAAAATGTTCCGAATGCTTGTTTTCGACTTTCAAACGAAGGGAAAAGAGATCTGCATGGTGGAGTACGATTACGGGTTTGAGTCACTGTAGCTATGCAAAAGAAATGACACATTATGCAACAAGCTACTTGAATAGATTACCTCAAATTTTCTATTTGGAATTGTGGAACCGTCTTAAGATAGCATCTATTACTGTTTTCAGATTTTAGACGACAAAGCGTCATCTAAGTCAGTTATGGTATGTTCTGATTCTTACACCAATGAAACCTCAATCGATTAATACGTTTTTATGTTATTTCATTACTCTTTATACTTTCATGGATTGTCAGGAAAAAAGGAAAAAAGTCGAATTTCGTTATTTGTGTTGGAGTATCAAAAAATACTCTGTTTTGAGGAGGCTGAACTAGATGAACTGAACTGAATGAAGATGAAGAAAACATGTTATCTGGATTTTTCATTCCACTATACCCTCTTCTTCAAATAAATACCAATAAAGTCTAAAAAATACTCAATAGCGATATTACAGAGAAGTTTCACTTTCGGTCTGTGACACCGTGCGCGAGTATACGAGTTATGATTTTGCGCGCGAGTACAAGAGGGTTAAGAAACCCCAACAACTATGGATATCGATCGCAATATAGGATAGAGCTGAATGGTATCCATTTGACTCACCCTGTACAAATGAAAACACCCTACATATTTATTTATTTAACATGTCAACTGGCCTCACATAAATGTTCTAATGAACAAAAAACTATATTGATAACTAACTTATTGCTAACTGGACTATGTAAGATCTACTACTACTATTGAATAATACTAGCCATCGTTCTTGCGTCATTTCATTGTTTTTAACCCAAGAATGGATTGAGTCACATAAATACTGAATAATACACGCATGTAGTAATCAGATTTGTATGATATTCCGTGAATGTATAACTTTTCTCGCGCCAAATAAATATAACAACCAGCGGAATGAACTCGACCGTCCGGAAAAGAGGCGCGGGGTAATAAGCGCAAAAGTAGCGCCCTGAGCACACATTTAAGCAGACCTGAAATTAAATAACAACAGTCGGTCTGTATTGGGGTTGGAATACACTTGCACACTAGCAGCCCGCTCGTGAATTCCCGTTTAGTGGGTAAACAAATTACGCCACTCGAATTGGATTTTGTTGACCCCGAAAAAAATACGCGATGGGACATGTTGTATGATGAACGATACTCTCGAAGCCGTTCGGTAAACAGCCTCTTTTCTCCGCGGCAGGCATACAGAAATATCGAAAACAACGATTTTGGCGAATATAAAACAAGACACCAAATATAAATAAAACCAGAGTACCAATTGTGGGCAACAACACCAACAACAATCAAATCTACAGATTATTGACACCGCGGTTATTACGGTCGGACGAAGCTCGTGTACACGGGAATCTGATTCACGCCATCGGTCGACGGAATAAACACGTAAGGAAATGTGTTCCAACAGTTTCAAGGTGACGCTGGGCGGTCTCAATTGATCGCCGTTTTAAAATGTGTTACATTTTTCGCCAAACAAATTGCGTTGTGGTATACTAATGACCGCTGGGCTTCCGCGTACCACAACTGGCAAAATATTATCGCTTAATGAGTGTGACGTAAGGGGAGGAGCAGCCGCCAGACGTAAAAACAGTTTCGTCACTCGAGACGATTCTAATCACATTATTCATCAATATTAGATGTTGAATGCAGTCAGACTATTTTCGATGAAATGCTATTATATGTACTAGGTTAATGGTTTTCCTTTGTATCTACGTCAAAGGTTTCCCCCAACTCACCTGTTCATAGCATGTATATCATGATCAATTGTACAACCCCATTATTTTGATAATAGTTGCCCAACTCCAACAACATTTCATAAAAAACATTAATTGCTCGTAGGAAGTATATAATTTCCCAACCTTTTTTTTTTGAGGACATTGGTAAATTTATTCTTTAGAATGACCGTTGCTGTTACTCGTCGATAAAAATATAGTGTTCTTACAACATTAATGGCTCATATTATATCTCTATTACACCTATCCAAATGGTAAACGACTAGAATGCGGGATGACGAAACATTAAATTGTAATTCGTCAGAAACCACGTTTTGCATTTGACAAAACAGCGTCTAAAAGAATATTCATAGTGCACAATTATGTCGATAAGATTGGTTTCATGGTCTAGTTTTGGGTCTGGGTAAGGTCGCTATGGGAGGAAGAAACACAAGGAACTCTAGAATCGATCGCTTTAATTACTCGGAGGCTTTTATCCGGAGCTCTCCTCACAAAATAGAACTGAATATTCGGCTCCAGTTAACTTCAAGGATTAAGAGAGATTTATTCTGCTACTCTTGTGGTTTTGGTAATTTACTAATATTTTTCTATTGCTAGTTAGGATTTTTAAGGATTTTTTGTAAAGTCTGTTTCATCTGCCCATTCTGCAACGGAATTGAAAGCGTATTAACAATGGTCTAGAAGGATTCAGAAATATTTTTTTTAAGATTCTAGATGACTTCTAAAATTCTCGCGAGGTAAAATTATACCAGATAACTCGGTGGGGTCAACTTCCTTCCCAGACACCTCATATTGCTGAAGACAAAGGCCTGTAATCGCGGTTGTTTTCTATTCTTTGTTTATTTTTTTAATTACATTGCAATTCATTTGTGTTGCTCTAAAGTTTCTTCAGTCTTTCGTAAATGACACGTTTTTCGTTCGTTGAATATATATCTGATTTTTTTAATCCCTTTTGTTTTTATGTTAGGCTCATGAGCATTTTAGCTGTAACAGAGCCGAATTTCAATCGTGTACATGTCACATGTTTATCATATCTATAATTAGCACATTACACAGTTGCCATGTTTTCGGCGTTAGAGTATTCCCTTCTATACCATTGCATATGGTACACATTTACACAGTTGCCATATAGGCGTAAGAGTTTTCGTTCTGTTCTTCCATTATCCAGTTAGACCGGACAGTGGAGACAGTTGATTGATCATTGTTGAGTTATTTATAGAACAGCAGCCCGATGTGTCTTGCAGAGCAGAACAGTTGTATGGATGAATCGATCTTATTTCGACCGTGGATCGATCCCCATCGCTGATGATTGTTGCGTGGACGTAGTTATTCTGTAACAACACAAAGATGGTCAATGAGGGCCCTGAGTTTTGAACTCACGATCAATCGCTTACTAAGCGAACGCGCAACCAATGTGGCTACGGAGACCCCCCAATATACATCTGATAAAACTATTCTTTTTTGGCATCTCGATCATCCAATTCGTACGCAGCGATTCATATTTACGATGCTCTGTACATTCATGTACTGTTTTATTTATTTCTTCCGTTTTTTCTCTTAAAAGAAAAATCTTAATAACCAAATCTCTATTTTACTTGTTTTTTCAGACAAGAAATGCAAACTATATCTTTTACACCTTTGGGAAACTCCAGTTTTACGAATTTCCATGCCAACCAAAGCTATACAGCATTTGAATAGCAATTTTTTGTATACATTTTCATTCGTTTTTTATGCAAACATTTTTGGTTGTTTTAAATATAAAAGAAAAATTTAATTTTTGATTCATCCCCTTAAAGTCACAAAACACAAAATATGAAAAAAAAAATTAACCAGAATCTCTCAGGAGATGATGGACGATCATTAGAGGGCCAAAGAAAATGGCCATTTCGAATTTTCAAAGAGAACTTGATGTTGATTCCCACGAAAAACTACCCTATGCAAAATATCAGCTCAATCGGACTTCATTTACTAGTGTCGCACAGCGGTCAAAGTTTGGGTTTTTTGAAAACCGAAGAATCACCCAAGGGGGGAGTAAAGGAAATCGAGGTCTTCAAAAAAAAATTTGTGGATACCAAATGTCTTCAAATTGCATGAAACATCGAGATCTACTGTCATCTCGAATTTTTTTGACGTAGGACTACGTCTTACATTAAGGGTGCCAAATCAGAAAACAGGTCACGTTTTTATGAAATAAAGTTAATGTTAATAACTATTTTTGCTGCGAACGGATTTTAACGATTTGCATACCAATCGAATCGGAAATTTTCTAAGATTTGTTTGATATGCTACATATTACAACCCCATAGTCTGTATATGGTTTAAATTGATGGAAATTGAAAGCATTTCCATTTCCCCATACATTTGTTCTGTCCATTTGTGTGCTTTCCCGAACAGAGCTGTCAATAACATAGAAACAGTCGGAGACGAATGAATCGTTGGATTTAAAGTCTCGTGAACAAAGGAAAAGAAGAAGAAGTATAGAAACAACGAAGGGGGATAGCGAAAAGCGAATACTTGCGAAGTAAGTAAGCTATCGCTAGCGTATAAGTATTGCATCTCCTTTGAGGAAAATTCTCAGAATCTTTCTGTGCCCGAAACAACAAAGGACGCTTATTCTGCTCGTTTTGTGTTTTATGTTTCACCTTGAGCTGTAAACGTTAGCGAATATTTCACTTGAAGTTTATCGCTGCAGCTTTGTGAATCTGTTAGACGTATTGTTCTCGCAAAGGCAAGAAAGAATCGTTGCTTCTCTAAATGATTCTACAAAACCACGCAAGCCAATCAACCTTTTCTGGGTCCCTTTCACTACTACACTTTTCACTAAAGAGTTATTTAGGAACTTTCGACGTATTCGCAAATGAAATCCGAAATGATAAACCAAAAAATTAAAAAAAAAAGATTGCGTAGTCCTACGTCCTAAGCGGTCGTGTCTCGGATACAACCCCGTGAATTTTTTTTGTCAAAAATCGACGGTCTGGGACTTCTAAGGAAATTTATCAAATTCAAAAATCAATAATCGACTTTTCAGACAAAAACGACCAAGTGCCGAAAAGTCAATTTTTGACAATTTTTTTTTTCGAGAGAACAGTAAATCTCGATGTTTCATGCAACTCTAAGAAATTTGAAATTAAAAAACTTTTTTTGAAAACCCTGATTTCCTTTACTCCTCCCTTGAGTGATTTTTCGATTTTCTGAAAACTTAAATTTTGAGATCTGCGACAATAGTAAATGAAGTCTTCTTCTTCTTCAATGGCACTAACGTTCCTAGAGGAACTTCGCCGTCTCAGCGTAGTATTACTTGCGTCATTTTTTATTAGTACTTAGTTGAGATTTCTATGCCAAATAACACGCCTTGAATGCATTCTGAATGGCAAGCTCTAGCGTAAATGTAAAGTAAATGAAGTCCCAAATAAGCCAATATTTTGCAGAGGGTATTTTATCGTGCAAATCAACATTTCGCAGGGAGTCCCGTATGAAAAATCGATATAATGATTTTCATTGGCACCCCAAACCATACGTTTTGCCTTGTATTCCGAAAAAACAAAAAGTCCCAGAGTGTCGATTTTTGACAAAAAAAAAATTCGGGATGACAGTAGATCTCGACGTTTCATGCAATTTGAAGACATATGGCATTCTAATTTTTTTTCGAAACCCCCGATTTCCCAAGGGTGTTTTTTCGGTTTTCAAAAAACTCAAACTTTGACCGCTGTGCGATAATCAAAATTTTTAATCAAGTTCGCTTTGAAAATTCGAGGGCCATTTTTTCCCCATACATCCATTGGCACTCTAACGATCATATTTGGTGAAAAAAAAATATGATCGAATTTAAACAATGACAGAGTTTCAGCACTTTTTTTCGTTTCGGATTCTGTTATCTTAAACTGGTTCTACATTAAAATGTACGCTACGGCAGACGATTCTGTTGCTTTCATTTGAAAGATGAGAATTTTTAGTGCAGGATATAGTAATGGAGCATCTAAATTAGCGGATTTAATTGACATTTTGGGAGCGAAAAACATAAAAGATAGTAATTTTCCATGTGTTATTATTAATTTTATCATAAAAAATCATATCAAACTTGATTGTTTCTATCAATTATATTAAAGCTCTCTAACTGCTCTAAAATTTGTTTTACGACATCCAACTCAACAACCTCATAATACTCCTCACCAACAGAAAACACCTCCTCAATCACCAAGTATGAAATCAATAGAGTATCTGTGGGATGTTCTTGATCGACGTGTTCGAGAACATCACAAAACTACTCAAAAGTAGCTGGATTAAATTATTCGTAAACGATCAATGTATGGTAAGTTGGGGAGATATGTACCTTCAGAGAACCACCACTTTATCTCGAAAAGTATTTTTTTTGATGAAACACATACATGATTTTTCGATGAAACACATACATGGCCAAATCACCCCACATCAAATTTAAATGTCCGAAATCATCTTTTTTTATACTATATTTGGTAGTTTGAAGCTTGAAATAATGATTAAACATTATTGATTGAGAGAAAACAAGTGTAGCTCAGTGTTCAATTTGGTTTGAAAATATTAGGCAATTTGCTTAGAGGATTCAAATTGCCCCCACTTACCTGACATGTAATGCCCAATCGATTGAAAAAGTTCTTTGCGAAGAAAGGATTCAACACAACCTAACCAACGATTTTTTCAAAGGTTATTTTTCAGAGACATCTGACATAAGATGAATGCTCTTGTTCATCTTCATTTGAAATTTTATACAATTACAGGTCGGACTCGATTATCCGGAGACTCTTTTATCCGGGATCCGATTTTCCGGAATTTTAGACTCGATTATCCGGAGTATTTTATTTTTGATTTTCGGAAATTTTGAATAATTTGTATAATAATTCCATATTGAATAGCCAATATGGGTATCAAATGAAAGGGCTTGACTAGTAGAATACAGTTATTTATGATAAATGCAAATCCAAGATGGCCGCCACCACAAGATGGCGTCATATATATATATATTTTCACAACCCCATCAATATGGGTATCAAATGAAAGGGCTAGAACACAGTTATTTATAGAAAATTCAAATCCAAGATGGTGACAACAACAAAACGGTGGATTATATATTTTCTCAGAACCCCATCAATATGGGTATCAAATGAAAGGGGTTGACTAGTAGAATACAGTTATTTATGAAAAATGCCAATCCAAGATGGTCGCCACCACAAGATGGCGCCATATATATTTTTTCACAACCCCATCAATATGGGTATCAAATAAAAGAGCTTGACTAGTAAAACACAGTTATTTATGAAAAATGCCAATCCAAGATGGTCGCCACCACAAGATGGCGCCATATATATTTTTTCACAACCCCATCAATATGGGTATCAAATGAAAGGGGTTGACTAGTAGAATACAGTTATTTATGAAAAATGCTAATCCAAGATGGTCGCCACCACAAGATGGCGCCATATATATTTTTTCACAACCCCATCAATATGGGTATCAAATAAAAGAGCTTGACTAGTAAAACACAGTTATTTATGACAAATGCAAATCCAAGATGGCGGCCACAAAAAAATGATGGATTACATATTTTATCAGAATCCCATCAATATGGGTATCAAATGAAAGGGCTTGACTAGTAGAATACAGTTATTTATGAAAAATGCAAATCCAAGATGGACGCCACCACAAGATGGTGCCATATTTTTCTCCCAACCCCTTCAATATGGGTATCAAATAAAAGGGCTTGACTAGTAGAACACAGTAGATCATGAAAAATACAAATACAAGATGACCGCAGTTCCCAAATAACTGATTACTTTGTAATGGTTTCATTCAGCTTGCCCTGTTTGTATGTATGTTTGAGTGTGTGTAAGATTGCCCCACATTAATTGAAATTTGACCCCGTTCCTGACCACTGATTGATCTGAAATTTGAAACATACCTTTAATTCTTTTGCCATTATAAAACTGCGTATTCCATAATCTTGAAAAATTCGATTTGGCCGTCGCTAAAAATGGCTGAATGGCTTGACTTGGAGAATACACTACATTATCAACAACACAAACATGAATGAAGGAACGGATGTGATAACTACTAACTGTTACTTGTCTAATTATTTTCTAGCTTTTAGTACATTAATCCGTATAACCTCAAAAGCTGTTTTTTTTGTTTATTTTATTTTCTAATTTTTAGTAAAATATCTGTACCATTAGCATATTACAATGGTATCTCTACAATAAAACCGTTCAACTTTTTTTTTAATTTTTATTTCTTACCTAACTTTCTTCGGAATATTTTAATTATTTACTGTAATCTATTAGTTTAATCATTTTATTTGATAACAATACAGGGTAACTTTGATATAACGTACATTTTACTTTCAAAATTGTACGTTGTATCGAATTGTACGTTATATCGAAACATGATAAAGAACTCAGAAACGTAGCTCATATTACTTTATTGTGTTGCTGTTTGAGTAAGGTTAATGGATAAATTCAACTAGAAGACGAAGCCAACCTTTCTCATGATGTTTCTCTTCGTACTGTTGATTAAAATTAGATTCATTTAGAATCCGGAATCACAAAACAGTTGTACTTCGGGATTGGTTAAAAGTACAAACCAAGCTTTAGTATCAAGATACAGATAATTCATTGTTCTTTCAGAAAAATACTATTCAAAAAATTATTCCTTTGGACTTTGAACATGTGTACGTTATAACGAGGGTACGCTATATCGAAGTTTCCCTGTATTGAGGGGAATGCAAAAAATATATAGTCGACTATTTAGTGGCGGTTACCTTTTCGAATTTATGTTGTTCATAATGTAGTCTATTATCTAAGTCAAGCCATTCAGCCATTTTTTAGCGACGGCCAAATTGAATTTTCAAGCAGTTTTATAATGGTATAATATAATTAAAGGTATGTTCCAAATTTCAGAACAATCAGTGAACAGGAACGGGGTCAAATTTCAATTAATGTGGGGCAATCCTACAAACACTCAAACATACATACAAACAGGGCAAGCTGAATGAAACCATTAAAAAGTAATCAGTTATTTGTGGACTGTGGCCATCTTGGATTTGAATTTTTCATGATCTGCTGTGTTCTACTAGTCGAGCACTTTCATTTTTGTCATGTGAGAAAAGTGTTTTCTGACTTTAAGGGGATGAATCAAAAATCGAATTCCTCTTTTATATTCAAAAAACGAAAAATACATGCAAAAAAAAACGTAAATTAAAAAAAAAAATTTCACTCGATTATCCGGAGATTTCGATTATCCGGAGTGAAAAAAAAAATCAATACTCCGGATAATCGAGTCTGACCTGTATTATGATTTCTCAATACAGAAAACTATGAGTGACACTTGATTGTTCAATTTGAAAACCCCTCGTATTGAAATCACACCGTTTAGAGAAATAGCAATCATTTTATGTATGCATATCTATATAAATAAAAATGTAAGGCAAAATCTGTTGGTAAGCGGAAAACGCGAAGAAGGGATGGTCCGATTTTAGCCTCCTGTATTTTGTTGTATTCGTCTCTTTCCGTAGATCAATATAGTACAGAAAAAAAAACGGAACATTTTCGGAAAATCCTGGAGGAAGGTTGGAAAATTCGGAAAAATGAATTTCCACATGTTCGAAAACTACATCATAATAAGCGTTGTTAGTCCATTCGATATTTGCGCTATCGAAATTGATTTTTGTTCGTAAGTGGAAATGAATTTTCAGGCGAAATAACGCATTTCCATATCTTATATCTATAAATAAAAATGGAAGGCCAAATGTGTTGGTAACGGCTAAACCCGAGGAAGGAATGGTTCAATTTGAGTCATCTATATTTCGTTGTTTTCGTCTCTTCTCGTAGATCAATATAGCGGAGAGAAAAATCGGAAAATTAGGAAAATTTAATACCCATATGCTCTACAATTAGCTAAGCGTTGTTAATCCATTTGATGTTGTTTTTTTTTATCCCATTCGTTTATTTCAGGCTCATTAGCATTTCAGCTGTAACAGAGCCGAATTTTAATAGTGCACATGTCACATGTTTATCATATCTATAATTAGCACATTACACAGTTGCCATGTTTTCGGCGTTAGAGTATTCCCTTCTATACCATTGCATATGGTACATTACATTTCACAGTAGCCATTTAGGCGTAAGAGTATTCGTTCTGTTCTTCCATTGTCCAGTTAGACCGGACAGCGGAGACAGTTGATATGATCATTGTTGAGTTATTAATAGAATAGCAGCCCGATGTGTCTTGCAGAGCAGAGCAGATGTATGGATGAATCGATCTTATTTCGACCGTGGATCGATCTCCATCGCTGATAATCGTTGCATGGACGTAGTTATCCTGTAATAACACAAAGATGGTCAATGAGGGCCCTGAGTTTTGAACTCACGATCGATCGCTTACTAAGCGAACGCGCAACCAATGTGGCTACGGAGACCCCCTTCCATTTGATGTTGGCGTTAACGAAATTGATTTTTGTTCGAAAGTGGAAAAGGATTTTCAGACGGAATAACACATTCCTATATCCTGTATCTATATAAACAAAAATGGAAGACCAAATGTGTTGGTGTGCCCTAAACCCGAGGAAGTAATGGTCCGATTTGAGCTGTCTTTATTTTGTAATATTCTCTGTATCAAACATGTATTCCATGCAACGGAGAAAAATGTTATTTCCAAATGCTTGAAGAATCATGAAAGAGAATTGTGTCTGAAAATATATTAGGCTGTCAAAAAAGTCCTGCGGTATTTCCGAGAGGTGTCGTTGTAAGCGCGTAGTTCTAGTTGTATTCATTGTATCGAGTCATACTGTAGCTTGTTGGAAAGGTATTTTTGCGCGCTATAATATAGTCCTTGACAGTGTTTTGTTTGGTTAAGTCGTTCGTGAGTTATAGTGTCGCAAATATGGAGCAAAATAAAGAGAAAATCCGACATATTTAACAGTACTACTATGACAAAGGCAAAAATGCATCTCAAGCTGCCAATAACATTTGTACAGTTTATGGACCCGATACAGTTTCCATTTCCACCGCACAACGATGGTTTCAACGTTTTCGTTCTGGTGTAGAGGTCGTCGAAGATGCGCCACGCTCCGGAAGGCCTGTCGTCGAAAATTGCGACAAAATCACTGAATTAGCAGGGAAAGACCGGCATAGTAGCAGCCGTAGCATCGGCCAAGAGCTGGGGATAAGTCATCAAACCGTTATTAACCATTTGAAGAAACTTGGATTCACAAAGAAGCTCGATGTATGGGTGCCACACACGTTGACGCAAAAAAACAACTTTGGCCGTATCGACGCATGTGAATCGCTGCTGAATCGCAACAAAATCGACCCGTTTCTGAAGCGGATGGTGACTGGCGATGAAAAGTGGGTCACTTACGACAACGTGAAGCGCAAACGGTCGTGGTCGAAGCCCGCTGAAGCGGCTCAGACGGTGGCCAACCCTCATTAACGGCCAGGAAGGTTCTGCTGTGTGTTTGGTGGGATTGTCAAGGAATAATCTATTATGAGCTGCTTCCCTATGGCCAAACGCTCAATTCGGACCTGTACTGCCAACAACTGGACCGCTTGAAGGTAGCACTCATGAATAAGAGGCCATCTTTGATAAATAGAGGCCGCATTGTCTTCCATCAGGACAACGCCAGGCCACACACTTCTTCGGTGACGCGCCAGAAGCTCCGGGAGCTCGGATGGGAGGTTCTTTTGCATCCGCCGTATAGTCCGGACCTTGCACCAATTGACTACCACCAGTTTTTGTCCATGGCGAACGAGCTAGGTAGTCAGAAGTTAGCCACAACAGAGGCCTGTGAAAATTGGCTATCCGAGTTTTTTTCTGCCAATAAGGAAGCGAGCTTCTGTAACAGATTTTATGAACAAATGAAAATTAAAAAAAAATACCGCAGGACTTTTTTGACAGCCTAATATTATTATATTTTATATTATATTTTTATATTTTATATTATTAGGACGAATTTTTGTAGAAGTACTAGACAATTTATAGTAAAAGGAAATTGTAAAGGGTCGAAGGGTTATCAATCAATGAAAAGTTCAGTGATTGGACTCACTAACGTTCACTTAGTAAGAAAACGTGGATTCTTCAAAGTATTCAAATCGAAAAATCTATTTTGGTCAGCTAGTGATTAATATTTATGTCCATCAGTGTTCATTAAATTATATTTGTTAAATATAGTTCAGTTTACCCTGGTACCGCTTCAAGCACAATGAAATCACCGTTTATTCCCACTCAAATTTGGCTTTTTTTTCCTTCTGTGATGTTCATTTAATTATATATTTCTAATATCAGCGAACAAATCTCGAATTTCTCAAACAATAAACCGTTTTGGTCCCCAGGAGTGTTTCAAAACATATATTCACACAAACCATCGATTCCCCTCTGATAAGTGAAGTTACTCAACGTGATATAATTCATCGCATGATATCATCTGCCGGTTCCGCAACGAAGGCCACACGAATTACGAAATTCAGGCAAGTGTTTATTCACCCCAATAAACGAAAAAAAAAACACTCACAACAACGTGACGCAACATTGTAGAACATGCTCGTACAGGAAGCGTTCGCCATTTCAGCAAGAATAAAACGCTTGCTCGCGAAACCGAACTCCTGCCTCTTGGAGCTACCTTTCGATAGGGGGAGCGGTACGAACAAATTCCTTTCCCATTTAACGCCACTCCATTACTTGTTTGGTCAAGCCAGGCGAGTTTTAGACGGCATGTTCAATAAGCGCGCCGCTCGCACCCGTTTTAGAGAATGCTTGAGTTGCGCTAGAATGATTATGCAATATAATAATTCCATTTTTTCCCTCCTCGCGTTTCTTGAAACCTGTATCCCCCAAGAACCTATGTAAACTTGACTCAAATATCGGCCCAACGCGATGGTTAAGTAGAAGAGCTAATTTATTCGACACCAGTAAACACGCGAATCATACACGACGAAACATACAGAGATTGTGTGAAACCGTGACTAATTTTGATAGATTTGTTAATGTTATAGAACTATTTTAAGATCAAAATAAGATTACCATCTAAAATGACGCGACTGGAAACTGGTCCAGGCACACAAAAGCAAGGTTTCTTGCGGGTATTTATTCGAAATTATTCCCTCTTAAATTGTACAATGTAAATTTAAGGTAGCTTTGCCTAAAACAGTCATAAAGGGTGTGTCACATCAAATTGCATCACGGAAAAAACGCTGTAGAAATTCGCCCAGTAGACCGATCCTTTTGAAAATTTTAGACAGTAAAATAAAAATTATTAAACAACTTTTGGCATTTTCTTTTTATTTATACTTCGAGCCCAAGCCCGTATGCTCGCACCTTCCTCTTTACCCCGTCCATAAGGTTCTGTACAACGTCAGGTTGTAGTTTTTTTTGAACAGAAATCCATTTTTTCTTGAAGTCCGCCTCCGATTTGACAACTTTTGGGTTCTTCCGAAGGGCCTGCTTCATAATCGCCCAATATTTCTCTATTGGGCGAAGCTCCGGCGCGTTGGGCGGGTTCATTTCCTTTGGCACGAAGGTGACCTCGTTGGCTTCGTACCACTCCAACACGTCCTTTGAATAGTGGCACGAAGCGAGATCCGGCCAGAAGATGGTCGGGCCCTCGTGCTGCTTCAATAGTGGTAGTAAGTGCTTCTGTAGGCACTCCTTAAGGTAAACCTGCCCGTTTACCGTGCCGGTCATCACGAAGGGGGCGCTCCGCTTTCCGCAAGAGCAGATCGCTTGCCACACCATGTACTTTTTGGCAAACTTGGATAGTTTCTGCTTGCGAATCTCCTCCGGAACGCTGAATTTGTCCTCTGCGGAGAAGTACAACAGGCCCGGCAGCTAACGAAAGTCCGCTTTGACGTAGGTTTCGATGTCCATTACCAGGCAATGCGGCTTCGTCAGCATTTCGGTGTACAGCTTCCGTGCTCGCGTCTTCCCCATCATGTTTTGCCTTTCGTCGCGGTTAGGAGCCTTCTGAACCTTGTATGTACGCAGGCCCTCCCGCTGCTTGGTCCGCTGGACGAATGAACTTGACAAATTCAGCTTATTAGCGACATCCCGGACCGAACTTCTCGGATCACGTCTAAACTGCTTAACTACGCGCTTGTGATCTTTTTCACTGACGGAGCATCCATTTTTGCCGTTCTTCACCTTCCGGTCGATGGTTAGGTTCTCGAAGTATCGTTTTAGTACTCTGCTGACCGTGGATTGGACGATTCCCAGCATCTTACCGATGTCCCGATGTGACGACTCCGGATTCTCGAAATGAGTGCACAGGATTAATTCACGACGCTCTTTTTCGTTCGACGACATTTTTCCAAATTTACGAAAAATTGACAGTGAAGCATGGCCAACGTGATCTATACACTCTTATCTGATTATAAGCGAAAGATGAAGATATAATTCCTAAAAATTAAATTTCTACAGCGTTTTTTCCGTGATGCAATTTGATGTGACACACCCTTTAATTAAGCAGCAGGTATGATGTTATGCATTTCGTATCGTGTTCTCTAAATTTTGATTAACTATACAAGCGAGGCGAAGAGAAAAGAAAAGAACATAGTTATTAACACTAGAAAGACTGATACTTTGTGTATACCTAGGTTGCCCAAAAGCAGTCAAAATGACTGCATTGCGAAAAAATAATGAATGTGTAAAAAAATTGTTTGAAAGTAATTTTTCATAATCGCGATAATCGTCAGGTTCAGACTATATGGTGGATGCATTAAAACACCCCAATCAAGCTCTCGGAATGGTGTGGCATTGTGTTGTCCTCATGGAACAAAACACTTCTTCTGTTGGCTAATTCTAGACTTTTCTGGTCAATCGCTCGCTAAAAACGGTCCATATGTTGACAGTAGAGATCTTAATTTAGTGTATTGCACTAACAATTTTTTTTTAAATTTAAAAACAATTAAAATTTTTTGAAAATAAATTAAATTGCACGTATTTTATTGTTGCAGTATCGGCACCATAAACACCATTCACAATTTCAGCGGCCTAGCTTGCATTTCCGCATTTATAAAAGAACAAGTGTAAATTGTACCGAATTTTCTCTTTGTTGACCTCCATTGTTAATACCCTGTAGTTCACAACTGAATGGAACAAACAAAAAACAGCAAAATAATTTCTTTTAGTGTGAAATGTGTGTTACCATTACGAGCCTAAATTCGAAATTTTATGATCGATATTACGCGAGCTATTGATCACTAAAGCCAGCCAACGAGAAAATACTGGATAACTTTTTCCCCAATATAATATAAAGGCAGAATTCTAGTCTAGAAATTAAAAAAAAAAGATCCTTCATATTTCTGAAGTTTAGGCATTCAAGAATATATCGAAAATCCCATTATTCACCAAGTTATAGCAATTTTAGTGATGCGGAATCTAATCTAGTACGGCCACAATAATTAAGTTCAAACGCGTTATTCTCGAAAGTAGTGTTTTCAAACAGGCGTACGTGATATCTAAAGTTCTACTGAACCAATTTATGTCGAATTCATATGAATACAATCTGTATGCAACTCTCTATCGCATGATTCAATAAAAAATCCTAATTTTTCAACCTCACTACTTTTAAAAAATCGGGAAACGTAAGAAAGACTGTTTTAAACAGCATTTTTTCTTACAAACGCGGGTTTTATCAAAAAAAATATTTTTAACTTGTCCAAGGTACATGCAATAGCGGCATTTCTACTGATTCAGAATCTGTCCGATTTTTTCGGTTTCTGATAACCAGAAGGGCTGGAATCGTGTACACCATGGCACAACCCCCTCACTTTATCAACTTTTTTTTGTACAAAATTTATTTTCAAATCGCTCAGCAACGTCAAGTAACAATGAGCCGTGTAACTTTATCAACTTGTAACTATTCTAATTATGAATATTTTTTCCGTTCAATTTTTGTTTTATTGTTTAAAGATAGATAAACAAAGAATGGTATAATGTATAGTAAAAACATTCTTTGTTTTATTTTTTTTCCGCAGCTCGAAAACACATTCGAAATTCTTGACTCTTTACATTTTTTTTGTTTACTTGATGTTTTATTGTTGCAGCAAAGTCGTATTTGACAAATTTTGCGTTTGTTAAGATGGGTTGCATTTGATGATTTCGCAGTTGATCTTTGTGCGTCTTCCTTATTTTGATGAATTTTTCTGTCTTGCAGCTCTGCATTTGGTGGAAAGCTGTTCTGCTAATTGGAACTCTTTCAGTTTGATTAAGCATATTCTGTGTAAACCTGGCTTCTGACGGGAATAATTGTTCATCAACTGTTATATTTTGCTTGATAGCATGCCGATACTTCCAAAATCAATGCAAATTTATTTGTTTGTTGGCGTCTGTTTTTGATCATTTTGTCAAAACGAGTAAATCGTAGGATTTGCTAGAACTTTTCTGTTGCCATATTTTTTTCAAAAAAAAAACAGGAAGTGGGTTATATCTATGGTATAACCGCAATGGTGACGTAGGACTATCGTTGATTTAGTGATCATTTGTTTGAAGTTGAATCTGAATCCATTCTGAATGAAAGAATAAATGAATATTTGGGGGACTTCGAAAACGAGAGCGTTACGTTGATGGTACAAGGTTTTATGCATCCAATATTGGATATGAAAATATCCTACTGATGGGGAAGAATAATCTTCAGAAGCTTTCCTGCTAATTGCACTTGATTGAAAAATAACAGAATCAAATGTATTTGGTCGCAGAAAAACATTAAAAAAAACATTAAAATATACTCTTTCGCTTGCATGTTATTTTCAATGCCAAGGGGAACTGGCAGATTATTTTGCAGCAACGATCACTTCTTTCCGGATTCTTCTCGATAACCAGCAAACGTAAAGAGTTGCGTGCGTGGATGCGTGTGTGTGTGTATGGCAATTGCTCCGATGCCTCAAGCGGATCCTGGTATTCTCTCGGTCGTCTTCTCTTTCTGATGGATCGGCTTTTCTGCACTTTGTGGATAGAAAACATTAAAATAAACTCTTTCGCTTGAATGTATTTTTCAATTCCCAGGGGAACTGGCAGATTATTTTTCAGCAACAATAACATCTTCCAGATAATCTCCGATACTCGTAGCCCACCAGTGGTTAATGCTAACTCGATAAGCACCTGTTAATTGCACTTGATTGAAAAACCACAGAACCAAATGTATTTGATCGCAGTGTTATATATTAGAAAACATTTTAAAAAAACTCTTTCTAATGGATGTATTTTTCAATTCCCAGGGGAACTGGCAGATTATTTTTCAGCAACGATAATAATTTTCCGGAATCTTCTCGATGCTGGATGGCATTTAAACGGAAGAAGTTCCGCACGTATATATATGTGTGTTGTGGCGGCCGCTTTGATATCTCAAATGGAACCGTTTTTCGGTGCTGATAATTTCTCGCTCGTCTTCTCTTCTTCTGATGGATCGGCTTTTCCGCGCTCCCTCACAGTTCCAAATAAACTGTATGTGTTTCAAGTTAGGTTAGGCCGGATAATGAATCTCTTGATCCCTCGCCGTTCAGCTCGTTCCGCCCGTTCAGCTCGTTCAATAACGATGTTGCCTTGTCGATGTCGTCACGAAAAATGAATGCGTTTCACCACCAGAATATCGCTTAAGTAGGCTTTTTGTGCGTGATTGAATCGAGAGAAGGTGTGGTTTACGATGCCAATTTGGAAGGCAAACTAGATGGGAATGAACTCTCTGAGTTTGAAACTTTCGGCGACTGAGCAATAATCAATTGAAAATTATATAATTTTCGCGATGCGAAACATTTTCCGTTGCGCGCGCATACAATATTGGATACGAAAATTTTCTACTGATGGGGAAGAATAATTTCAGTAGCTTTCCTGTTAATTGCGATTGATTGGAAAATCACAAAACCAAATGTATTTGGTTGTAGTGTCATATGGATAGAAAACATTAGAATAAACTCTTTCGCATCAATGTATTTTTCAATTCCCAGGGGAACTGGCAGATCATTATTCAGAAACGATTAGATTTTTCCCGATTTTCCTCGATACTCGAAGTCCACCAGTGGGTAATGCTAACTCGATAACCACCTGTTAATGGCACTTAATTGAACAATATATGGTCGCAATGTTACATGGATTAAAAACATTAAAATGAACTCTTTCGCATGAATGTATTTTTCAGTTCCCAGGGGAACTTGCAGATTATTTTTCAGCAACGATTGAATTTTTCCGGAATTTTCTCGATGCTGAATGGCATCCAAACGAAGAGTTCCGCGCGTGTATGTGTGTGTGTGGCGGCTGCTCCGATCTCTTCCCGGGGAACCATTTGCGGCATCACTCTCCTCCTGATGGATTCCCTTCTGGCCTAAGGTGCACAAACAGGCTTTTGGTGACACCGTTCATTCGCGCTTTTATGATAAACGAAGAGCTTCACCACAACAGCGACAACATGCTCCAATCGCTGTTCAATTAGAACTGAGTGGATTTCCGAGTGGCGCTCGCTTATATACCGATTGGTGATTTCAATAGCCTGTTTTGAAGGCAATTTTAAGACTATTGAAACAAGTTTTTGGATCAAAAAGTAACAAGTATATTACGCGTAGACATTTTATCTTTCGAATGAAGTGTTCATCATACCATTTCGTTCAGTTGTTTAGGAGCTATTAATGCAAAAAAAAATCTCGGTCACCGGCGTAACGCTTTCGTTTTCGAAACTTTGATTTTACACCCCAGTATAGAAATGAAAGACGTAGTCCTACGTTAAAATAGAACTCCACTTTGTTGAGTATAAATAAATCAGTTTTATTTTTATCTGCCTTGTAAGTTCCACGAGCATATAAAACCCCAATAAAGGGTGTGTCACATCAAATTGCATCACGGAAAAAACGCTGTAGAAATTCGCCCAGTAGACCGATTCTTTTTGAAAATTTTAGACAGTAAAATAAAAACTATTAAACAACTTTTGGCATTTTCTTTTTATTCATACTTCGAGCCCAAGCCCGTATGCTCGCACCTTCCTCTTTACCCCGTCCATAAGGTTCTGTACAACGTCAGGTTGTAGTTTTTTTTTAACAGAAATCCATTTTCTCTTGAAGTCCGCCTCCGATTTGACAACTTTTGGGTTCTTCCGGAGGGCCTGCTTCATAATCGCCCAATATTTCTCTATTGGGCGAAGCTCCGGCGCGTCGAGCGGGTTCATTTCCTTTGGCACGAAGGTGACCCCGTTCGCTTCGTACCACTCCAACACGTCCTTTTAATAGTGGCACGAAGCGAGATCCGGCCAGAAGATGGTCGGGCCCTCGTGCTGCTTCAATAGTGGTAGTAAGCGCTTCTGTAGGCACTCCTTAAGGTAAACCTGCCCGTTTACCGTGCCGGTTATCACGAAGGGGGCGCTCCGCTTTCCGCAAGAGCAGATCGCTTGCCACACCATGTACTTTTTGGCAAACTTGGATAGTTTCTGCTTGCGAATCTCCTCCGGAACGATGAATTTGTCCTCTGCGGAGAAGAACAACAGGCCCGGCAGCTAAGGAAAGTCCGCTTTGACGTAGGTTTCGACGTCCATTACCAGGCAATGCGGCTTCGTCAGCATTTCGGTGTACAGCTTCCGTGCTCGCGTCTTCCCCATCATGTTTTGCCTTTCGTCGCGGTTAGGAGCCTTCTGAACCTTGTATGTACGCAGGCCCTCCCGCTGCTTGGTCCGCTGGACGAATGAACTTGACAAATTCAGCTTATTAGCGACATCCCGGACCGAACTTCTCGGATCACGTCTAAACTGCTTAACTACGCGCTTGTGATCTTTTTCACTGACGGAGCATCCATTTTTGCCGTTCTTCACCTTCCGGTCGATGGTTAGGTTCTCGAAGTATCGTTTTAGTACTCTGCTGACCGTGGATTGGACGATTCCCAGCATCTTACCGATGTCCCGATGTGACGACTCCGGATTCTCGAAATGAGTGCACAGGATTAATTCACGACGCTCTTTTTCGTTCGACGACATTTTTCCAAATTTACAGTGAAGCATGGCCAACGTGATCTATACACTGTTATCTGATTATAAGCGAAAGCTGATGATATAATTCCTAAAAATTAAATTTCTACAGCGTTTTTTCCGTGATGCAATTTGATGTGACACACCCTTTATATGCAAGTATTTCTGATATTACAGTTGTCCAATCGTTCCTCAAAGTTCAGCAGGCTTCTTCTTCTGTGCACTTTTTAATATTTTTGATAATATTATTATATGGGGGGTCTTCGTAGCCACATTGGTTGCGCGTTCGCTTAGTAAGCGATGAGTTCAAAACTCATTGACCATCTTTGTGTTGTTACAGAATAGCTACGTCCACGCAACAATCATCAGCGATGGAGATCGATCCACGGTCGAAATAAGATCGATTCATCCATACAACTGCTCTGCAAGACACACCGGGCTGCTGTTCTAAAAATAACTCAACAATGATCAATCAACTGTCTCCGCTGTCCGGTGGTCCAACTGGATAATGGTAGAACAGAAAAGAATACTCTTACGCCTGAATGGCTACTGTGTGAATGTACCATATGTAATGGTATAGAAGGAATACTGGCGAATGGCAACTGTGTAATGTGCTAATTATAGATATGATAAACATGTGACATGTACACGTTTAAAATTTAGCTCTGTTATAGCTAGATTGCTAATACGCCTTAAATAAATAAATGGGATATAAAAAATAAATATTATTATATTATCATAATGTTCTTTTTTGCGCAGCCTGACGAACCTTTCAAAATCTTGAAAATCAAAATAAAAAGTGTTTCATGTTTGAATAGAAATGTGAAATGTTTATTCATTGTTTAATGGAAAAACAACACTCATTTAGAGCAAGTAAATAAATTGGAAAAAAGGCATTTGATTTTTCAAAGATCGATTTCCCAAAAATTTATTCTCTGGTAGCGATTAATCAGTGAATCGATCCCTACGCCGTTTAGAAAATCGATCCTTCAAGATCGATCTTTTTCTTAAGATCGTCCAATCTTAGCTATTACTACCCACTGCTGACAATATTGCTGGTGCTGATGACCTTAGTGTATGTGCTCTGCTTTTCGGTTAGAATATGAATGAGGGTGGGGCTTACGATGCAATGTGTCGCTTCTTTTCAGGCTTCCAGTGTATTGAGAAAAACCGTTGTATGTAATAGCAGCTTTGGGAAAGAAAAGGATAGCAGGCAATAGATCGCTGGCTTGTGGGTGTCCAAAATCAATTGTTGGCGGCAACTATATTAACCGCAATGGAACGAGTTTTAACTTCAGGTTTCAATCGATGAACACAGCTCCCATTTTTGGAAAAACTCTTCTTCCCATCCGGTTTGTAATGTGTTGTGCTTTTTTAACTCGGGAACAATGCACGGATTCGTGAAAATTGAATGATCGAACGGAAAGTCCCCAAGCTGTCCCCATGCAAACAAAACCATAAAATCCAAACATTTTCTGTGCCAAAAAAATGGATGGTATAAATCTATGATATAACCGCAAGGTTGACGTGAGACTATCGTCGGCTTAGTAATCATTTGTTTGTATTGAATAAATTATGGATTGAATTCAACAATTTTCGAATTTAATTGAATTTAGCATATTTGCTTTGTAAGTAAAAAGCTTGAACGAATGCCATGTAAGTTTAATTCATTTATGTTATTCATTATGATATTCGTTACAAGTAAATTTGATGACCGTCCATTTACGTTTGGTATGATTCCTAGGACTTTAAGAATATGTGAACGGAAAAATGGTCTCTAAGAATATGTGAACGGAAAAATGGTCAATCGATCATGGTATTTTACAGTACAAAAGTACTCTCAGCTTGCATATATTTTCAGAACCGATTTCTCCATGTATCTTGGTTTAGAAGTCTATGTTAGGGAAACACATTTCAGTGTGAACAAAAATGCCACCGACATGCATGTATTTGCAATGCCGATTTCCCCAGACACATTTTTTAAGTCTGTCTTGATGAAAAAGCAAATCGGTCCAATCAAAACGTAGCAGTTTGGATAACGCTTGACATTGCACAATTGCCCAACAGAGCTGTCAATAATGGGCAACTTATGCAGCCGCTAGAATAGAAACAACAAAGGGTGAGGGTGAAAAGAGAATAATTGCGAAGAAAACTCCACCCTTGCATAGTAAGTAAGCTGTCGCTAGCGTATAAGTATTGCATTTCCTCTGAGATAATTATCAGAATCTTTCTGTGCCCGAAACAACAAACGTCACTTATTCTGCTCGTTTTGTGTTTCGTGTTTGTGTTTCGAGCTGTGAACGCTAGCGAATATATCACTTGAAGTGCATCTGACATTATAGATAACAGAACGATCCGAACCATGACGAAGCAGACGAAAAAAGAGTAGAGTGCAAATGATTTTTGGTCGCTCCTAGCCATCAGTGTTTGGCTTTGTGTATGTTGCTTGTTTTCGTTGCGCTAAACTCAGAACTTGTTCATTTCCTGTAGGGTATGACGACCACCCTAAGCATGGGGTACAATCAAACACAATGTATACAAAATTGAAGCATTTCATTGTGTCACCATCGATCTTTAGGATGTTTTCCACAATCACGTTGATTTTTAGAAGGTTTACTTTTTATTTCATAATGTTATGTATCATACATTAAAAACGGTATGAAAATGGTGATACTAAAATTAAGCGGGGTAACGTTGGCCACCACTAGGGGTATGAAGACCACATGATTCTAGCCGTATGAAGGATTATTGTTTCCGGCAAAATTGTGCTACAGATCAGAGCCATCGTTCTATGGATCAAGCGTGACAAGAGAGGGAGGTGTTATTTTTCCTAAATTACCTATAACGTGCTTAATGCGCAACCCTCATCATAATAAAACATTACTATATAAGGCATCTGAAAACAAATCAAATTTATCATGAATGCGCCTTGCAACCAAAAATTACGTGCCTTCCAATGATATATTTTATGGCAAATCACATCTCTTACAATAGTGGCCCAAGTATGAGTCGATCAAAAGTGCCTCAATAATTTTATGAAATGTTTAATAAACACACCGTTTTCTGTATAAACATAATCAACAGACCTGTGTGTTTACTATTATAACATTGCTTTCGCGAAACATGTACATATTCACCACTAAAACACTAAATTTCTAGCGAGCAAAATAATAAATCGGTGCTCTTCGCCATCTGAAAAGTTTATTTCTGTTGTTTTATCATAACGTTTCACCTATACACACGCCAAATTGGGTATACATAATTGAGGGTAATGCAATACACTAAAATAATGTATAATAACTGTCCAATAGTTGATTGTTTCAATAATCTGGAGAGTGGCCATCTTACTCCGGGTGGTCGTCTTCCCCCGCCTTCCCCTACATGTGAATAGCACACCTTCGATACTTTTAGTTACCATTCGTATTTGCTCTCGTGTGCATCGGCTCTGTTTTGATGCAACAAGCTCCTAGCTTTGTTGACGGTTTTGACCGAGAGTCGAGGAACGATTTTTCATAATAGATCATTCTCGCGATGTTCCATTTTTATCGCTGCAACTTTGTGCATCTGTTAGACGCGTGTTCGAAGCTTGTTGAATAGCGATGCACGGAAGAAACCTTTCACACTTTAACACTTTCGTCGCTCCGTCACCCAGATGTGGGTGACACTTTCCTCGTTCAATTTGAATAGGGTTTTCAAAAGGAATTTGATAGAATAGGCACCTAAGTCTAACTGTAGGATATGTAGAAAAAAAAATTATAACCATATCAATATAATGTTTATACTATACTTTTTATTAATTCATAGTGCGGATGATTTGTACTGCAGCTTTTTGCGAAACCCATATAAAATGACTTTGGCATGTGTTATTGTTGTCAATTCATCTACAAGTTGAATAATTTTTTTTCATTATTCTAGTGATTTGCAACACATAACGTGGAATAAAATATTACTAGATTATGTAAATGTTGTATACAAACTAAGTTTGATCTTCATTTAATAATTTATCCGCAAGCAACTCAAAAAAGTCGCTTTGGACGACGAACGTGTTAAATACTCAGTGTAATGCGTGCATTGATATAAAGAAACAAATTGCGACATATGACCAATTAGTGTATTGTTCTCGAAGAAGAATCGTTGCTTCTCGAAATGATTCTACAAAACCACGCAAGCCATTAAACCTTTTCAGGGTCCCCAGAACTTTTTACTAAAAAGTTATTTATGAAATTTCGACGTATTCGCAAATAACATCCGAAATGATAAATTAAAACAAAAGATACGTAATGATACGTCCTAAGCGATCGTGTCTCGGATACAACCCCTCGATTTTTTCCTGCATGTTCTGTGTTAAGGTTTAGGTAGCGGATTTTCGCACATCTCATCGAAATAGGAGCACATGAAAGTAACTTCAGGTTAGGTCGTATAGCAATGTTTGAATATGGAAATACGGTCGTCAATAAGAGCAATTGATCTGTACCCAGAATTAATATGAACAGGATTGCTTCACATTTACATTGTTTTTTTTAAGAAAAGGCAAACCTTTGGTGAACATTTGAGCGATACTTTCCATTCATTCAACTTTACTACACGATCAACAGATGCGTTTAGTTTTCTACGTCTAAATTGGCGGACTATGTATCGTGTCATCAAATATGTATTTTGTAGAAGAATATACAAAACCAAATAGCAAAAAACAAGTCTAACAAATATTGTTCGTGAAACATTCAGTTTTATTGTTTAATGAAAGTGCTAAAGATATACTCTACTTTAATAGAACGAACTATGACTAGAGTCACTATCATCACAGTCGTTGATATTCTCTTTCTTCTCTCCGTCGTTGTAGTGACGATACTCCCTCTTTAATTCCCACATATTTTTGTGCGGGTTCTTCATGTTGTAATCGCAGACTTCGTTCAGGATCTCCTTGAGGTAAGTGATCGGCTGACGCGTAATCCGAACCAAATCCTTGATGTTGTAGTATTGATGTTTTTCAAAGGCATTGAACAGGACATCTAGTATCTTGTTCTTATCCTCGCGAAAGTGCTTTCCTTCCGCCTTTCTACGCGCCTTCTCCTCAATGTTGTGCTTATGATCCGACACCGGTTTGAAGTTTTTAACAATTTTGTCGAGTGTTTTGGTTTGCCGGGCCGGCTGGGCAGCTTTTCGGATTGATTCCAGTTTCATCTTCATGTAGCAATCGTCCGCTTGCGGTCGACACTCCAGCTTCTGTACAAATCGGCCCCCCATGCTAAGATTATCGGACTGTGGGGCTGCGTTTCCTTTGTCCGGAGTATCTCCTTCCACGTGGACAAATGTTCCCAGGGTTTGATTTGTGACAGACGAGACATCCAGTATATGAGAAATAGGTATTTTATCCGCTTCCAACTTCAAAACCGCATCTGAGAGATCTAGGGTAATCTGCGGCTTCTGGCTTTTGTACTTTTCGATCCTTAATTTACCAGCATTTATGTTGCCTGGTGTTTTCTCCCATCTTCGGGCGATGTACTTGGGTACTTTTACCAACCAAACGCCTCGGCCGGCGTTTGAAACATCGAGATAGGGGTGAGGTGCAGTTTTTGGATTGGGCATTTTCAGAATACTGATTTGCTTCCTAGCATGTCTTTGCTTTTGTACTTCAATAACGGGTATTATTATTTATTGTTTTGAAATGACTGGGTACCCATATCTGGGAAATCATTTAGCCCTGAACTACCTGTTTACCTGGTCTCATGCGTACCTTTAGGAAAATATCTCAAGATAGAGGCTTTCAGGTCACTTCTCTATCGAATCAAGATGAACTGTTAATTGATTCGTAGCAAATATTCGAAAAAGGACTTTCTAGCCATTTGCTCTATATACCGTAAAAAGTAATTTGATGGGTAACCGTCTGGTATGATTGAAATTAGTTTGCATATAAATTATCGTAAAATACTATTGAGTGTACCAATAATTTTTGAGGAATTTTCAAAAGGTAACTTAAATGACATTAAATCGTATCGGACGATCTTGCAAATATAGTTATCAGCCATTCCATGGCAAACCGCTATAGTGGTTCTCAGATTTTAGTGATAATTGGTAATTTTGCTCTTTTTTCGCAAAATATTAGACCCATTTTTTATTTTTTTCATCAGGACTGCCAATGGACAGCCGTCATCCATCGCTTTCGTGTAATCGATCCAGCACACGGTAATGATACTGATGTGAAATTGACTGTGGCTGCATTTAGTTTGTCGAGAAAAGTACATTGGCAAAATGAGAACAAAAATTTCGGCATCGTGAGCAAAAAGAACAAAAAGTAATCCATAGACCCTTTCCACGGTCACCAAATCTTCCACAAAAGAGTTATCAAAAGTTATTTAAAATACAATACGATGCATTCCGAAATGCTATTCTTACACAGCCATTCCGTGCCAAACCGATAGAGTGGTTGTCAGATTTTTGTGAAAAGTGGTAGTTTTGTTCTTTATCGCAAAACGTTAGACCCGTATTTTTTTATTTTTTCGTTAGGGTACCCATTTTCATTTTAGGCTCATCCCAATGTCCTGGAAAAAAGGTAATGAAGATTGTCGAGTTTTGAGCGACATAGCATGCGCTGCCATAACTATTTAGCAAATAGTGACGTCAGTTGTTTTGTTTATCTTTGATTGCCCACCGCATCCATGTAAAATGCTATTTTCAGGAAGTAATTTATCAATTAAAAACGTACATTTTGTAGAGTTCCCACCGAATATGAGGCTAATGTGATAGCGTGGAGTGAATATTTGTGAAATCACGTTGAAAAAGACGGATAAAAGCGATATTTTCAGCGACTACTCTCTAGACCTTTTCACCACATGAATAATCGAAATAAACCACGCTATAATTACCATCTGTTAAAAACCAACCAGTTCAATGATTTCATGAGAATTTTAGCTCAAATTGCCGTGAGTACTTTGAACATTGTTTTGTATCTTTCATATACATTCCATACTGAATGCAAATAATTACGACACGATATTTTACTCGCCAATACAGATATACTTCGCCTACTGCTCCACCTCTATATGTACCTCATTGGGCTCATCCGAAATATCGACTTTTCCCCCTTTTTTCCAAAAAATGACATTTTTCAGAAATTCATAGCTTGTGAACAACTAAACCGATTTAGACGGACGACATATTAAACTAAAGCTTATTAGCTAGTCATTTTTGGAAAAATGCTACGCTTGCAAAAATTCCAGGTTTTGGTTTTGTCATTATTGATTGTATTTGTTTTTTATAGTTTTCATGGTCTCGGGACCAAGGGCGCTATATGTTTTTATATTTTTTATGGGAAGCTGAGGATTTTTCACATAACAGATTTCCAAATCAGGGAGGCGCTTGTTTTTTTCGTTTTTGAGTTATGATTTTTCAAAGTTAACCAATGGTCCAAAAAATAATTTTTCCCTTTTTTCGATGATTTTTCGATATTTCGGATCACCCTAAAATGAAAATGGGCACCCTAACGAAAAAATAAAAAAAATACGGGTCTAATGTTTTGCGATAAAGAACAAAACTACCACTTTTCACGAAAATCTGAGAACCACTATATCGGTTTGGCATGGAATGTCTGTACAATAAAATATATATACTGATTTTTGTTTGCTTGGAGAGAGCCTGTGTTAATTTAGAGTTTAGACGTATTTTTGAGCTTATTGGTAGTTGGGGTCTTTCAGATCGATCATTCAGTTTTTACGAATTCGTGCATGGTTTTCAAATTGAAAGTGGTGTTAAAGTACAACACGTTGCAAGCCGGATGGAAAGAATGAAATTTTCCAACAGCAAAGGTTAGGTTCATTGTTCAAGTTATCACCAACACAATCGATTTCGGATTTTTGTTGCCGTCCTGCAAAAGATGCTGAATAGTATAATTTGTGAATTATTCGTTTGGAAATTATGTTTTTGAGAGCGTTAGAGTTGTGATTTTGCTAATATGTACAGAAAAACTACTCCAATATTCGGTAAGTTATTTAAATTGACAGCCCTTGGTGTAGTTTTAAGTCTCTTCGGTTATGTCCCCAACATTACTTACCCGTCTTTTTTCTAATCGCTTCGCTTATAGCTCTAAATTAATCGTGAGGCCATGTGGTAATACCTCATGATGGACGACTCCCATCCAATCTCACCATACACATCGTATAACCTTATGTGGCGTAAATCTAGGCTTTAAAGTTGTTCGTGGTGGTTCGCCGTGTTTACTTCATGATCTTCTACGAACGGTATTCCTGTATTTTCCCCCATTTTGACGTAAGTTTACGTCTTTCGGGAACATATTGGGGTACAAATTGAAAAGCGAAAATCGAGCACGAGAAAATTGTCCAATTTCAAACGCTCATTGCTCAGTCATTTCATGATGGATTGGTGAGATTTTTGCGTCAATCGATTTCGGCACTACATAACAATTTTTTATTTTGAAGAAAATAATATTTGTCATGAAACTAACTATCGAACAATTGAAAAACCTCAACCCCTATCCTAACGGAAATACCCACTTCTGATTGGACGAAATTGACGAAACATGCGGTGGGTCCCTAACAGAGACATCCAAATCAAGCTGCCAAGCTGCTCAGCAAAGTCAAGTAACAATGAGCCGTGTAACTTTATCAACTTGTAACTATTCTAATTATGAATATTTTTTCCGTTCAATTTTTGTTTTATTGTTTAAAGATAGATAAACAAAGAATGGTATAATGTATAGTAAAAACATTCTTTGTTTTATTTTTTTTCCGCAGCTCGAAAACACATTCGAAATTCTTGACTCTTTACATTTTTTTTTGTTTACTTGATGTTTTATTGTTGCAGCAAAGTAGTATTTGACAAATTTTGCGTTTGTTAAGATGGGTTGCATTTGATGATTTCGCAGTTGATCTTTGTGCGTCTTCCTTATTTTGATGAATTTTTTTTTGCTAATTGGAACTCTTTCAGTTTGATTAAGCATATTCTGTGTAAACCTGGCTTCTGACGGGAATAATTGTTCATCAACTGTTATATTTTGCTTGATAGCATGCCGATACTTCCAAAATCAATGCAAATTTATTTGTTTGTTGGCGTCTGTTTTTGATCATTTTGTCAAAACGAGTAAATCGTAGGATTTGCTAGAACTTTTCTGTTGCCATATTTTTGACGTAGGACTACGTCTAACCGGAAGATATAGGGGGTGAAATGGAAATCTAGGCACTGAACAAGTAGGAAAAAATGCAAGATTTGGAACGCTTATAACTCGAGCATTTCTCAATAGATCGCAAAGGTTTTTGCATCAATTGATAGGAAATATATCTACGCATCTATCATAATGAATAACATTTCATTTTTCTTGAGATAAATAATTGAATAATTGTGAAATATCAAGCATTGTCAAAATGCACTATGTGCCCATTTTTGATTGGTCCATTTTGTGCTCCTCAAATCGTACCAACCAAAGCGGGCAACTAGAGCAGCAGCGAAATAGAATGAAGCACGATTGGAAAGGAAAAAGAAAAAGAAATGAACGAAACATTGGTCGCAGTCTCACACATGCGTAATTCTCGAGCCAGCCAGTCAGCATAAAAATCCCCGCTCCGCTGCCGTAACGATCACATTCTTTGTGTGGACACCGACTGGACAACATCGTTGCTGGACGAGCTGGACGGCGAGGGATCGAGTGCCTTTCTCAAGGCAAGAGAGCGGAGGTAGTAGCGCTGGAGTAGAGTAGTAGAGTAGAGTAGAGTTTTCAAAGGGCCTTTCTCAAGGCTAGAGACGAATGAACTGCAAAAGTTTAAAGTCTCTATAATACAAGACCTTCCTTCCTTCCGTAACGATCATTCTCATCGAAACCGTAGACCACATCGTTTCGCATCACATCAGATCAACAAACCAACACAAGCAGCCATGTCTGGACATGGTAAAGGAGGAAAAGTGAAGGGAAAGGCAAAATCCCGCTCGAACCGTGTTGATCCCCGCAAGGGTAGCTAGGCCGAGCGCGTTAGTACCAGTGCACCAGTCCACCTAGCCGGCGTTATATAGTTTCGGCCACCGAAGTGATCGAGTTAGCTGGCAAAGCTGCTCGCGACGATAAGAAAACCCGCATTCGGAACAGAACACATTCGGTTCGGTGGACATCAAGACAACAGACAGTTGCAGCGAGTGGCGAGTGGCAAACGCAATCGCAAAACGGCATCAGGTAGCAGAAGAAAAAAGTTCTTTATACACACTGCTTTGGTGGCAAATCCAGAACAAGGAGGCATCGAGGGCATTCGAAATGTTTTTTTTTTCAAAATCACGAGTACTAAGTTTTCTAAATTGGAACCATTCCATAAAACAAGGCGCTTTTCAGGGCCATTAAACCTTCCAAAAAAGAGTTTACGAAATACAGTTCAATGCTTTCTAAAACAATATCCAAAATAATAATAAAACACAAATTGATTTTTTCATGATTTGTTTGCCAGGATATGATGAGTATGTGAATTTGGCAGTTGTTCTGAGCTTATTGATTTTCACCAATTTTTAAATTGCTTCTAGATTGAAAGTACAGTAATTTACACTTATCTCGACATTTAGCTAATTGAACGGACCTGTAATGCGACATATTTAGTTGGACATTTTTTTAAACATAGAGGTCGTGGTCCAAATTATGACCCCACATTGAAAGTCGACACTGTACCACTGTCATCGCAAATGTTTAATTACAGGTTAAAATTACCTCCAATCCGATACTGAGTGGTGGTAATGCGACGTGCCATTGAATGTAATTTACTGTAAAATATGTCACAAGCTGAATGGGAAGAAATTTTCCAACTGTGAAAGCTGTGGCGAGTGGCAAATGCAATCGCTAAACAGAAAGGTTTAGCCGAACAAGATGGGGATATCGAGTGATAACAAAACAATAAACTCTTTAGATTGAAGATAATTTTGTGATCCTGAAAAGGACCCTTTTTAGCCTGCATGTGAATCCAACGAGCGAACAAATCGTAATGAATGTATTTTTTTGCCATCGCTCCCTTTTAACGCTCATTCGTTCGTCTCGTTGGACTCGCCCCTCTGGCTGAGTCTGCCGATTTGTCTGTATCCTGTGAGTGTGTACCGCTAGAGTATAAAACACGCGGACCTCAAAAAAATATCTTATTTTCTTTCAAACCGTAAACCCGTGTGGTTGTACGGCATCGGCATCGTGGACGTAACAAAGGACAAGTTAAGGGAAAGGCAAAGTCTCACTCGAACCGTGCAGGTCTCCAGTTCCCTGTTGGTCGCATTCACTGATTGCTCCGCAAGGGTAACTAGGCCGAACGGATTGGTGCCGGAGCACCAGTATACCTAACAACGATTATAGAGTTTCGGCCGTCGGAGTGCTCGAGTTGGCTTGCAAAGCTGCTCACGACAATCAGAAAACCCGCATCAAGAACAGAGCAGCTTCGGTTCGGCGCTCATCAAGGCAACAATTAGTTTCAGTGAGTAGCAAAGTGTTTCTCCGGCACGTCGCATTAAATGTAATTTACTGAACAACATGTCACAAGCTGGATGGGAATTTTCCAACTGTGAAAGCTGTGGCGAGTGGAAAACGCAATAGCTAAACAGGAAGGTTTAACCGAACAAGATGGGAATATCGAGTGATAACAAAAACACAACACCAAAGGTTCTTTTCAGAACCATCAACATATTCATAAAGAGTAAACAGTAAACTAATACATTTTTCAGGTAGATAGGTAGGTATTCACGTAGGAGAAGAAAATAAAACAATATATTTAAAATATATATTTAACAAAAGCTGTCCCCTTTGTATAGTCCTACGTCACTCCGGTTATGTCCCCGACATTACCCACCCGTCTTTTTTTTCAAAAAAAAAACAGGAAGTGGGTTATATCTATGGTATAACCGCAATGGTGACGTAGGACTATCGTTGATTTAGTGATCATTTGTTTGAAGTTGAATCTGAATCCATTCTGAATGAAAGAATAAATGAATATTTGGGGGACTTCGAAAACGAGAGCGTTACGTTGATGGTACAAGGTTTTATGCATCCAATATTGGATATGAAAATATCCTACTGATGGGGAAGAATAATCTTCAGAAGCTTTCCTGCTAATTGCACTTGATTGAAAAATAACATAATCAAATGTATTTGGTCGCAGAAAAACATTAAAAAAAACATTAAAATATACTCTTTCGCTTGCATGTTATTTTCAATGCCAAGGGGAACTGGCAGATTATTTTGCAGCAACGATCACTTCTTTCCGGATTCTTCTCGATAACCAGCAAACGTAAAGAGTTGCGTGCGTGGATGCGTGTGTGTGTGTATGGCAATTGCTCCGATGCCTCAAGCGGATCCTGGTATTCTCTCGGTCGTCTTCTCTTCTCTTTCTGATGGATCGGCTTTTCTGCACTTTGTGGATAGAAAACATTAAAATAAACTCTTTCGCTTGAATGTATTTTTCAATTCCCAGGGGAACTGGCAGATTATTTTTCAGCAACAATAACATCTTCCAGATAATCTCCGATACTCGTAGCCCACCAGTGGTTAATGCTAACTCGATAAGCACCTGTTAATTGCACTTGATTGAAAAACCACAGAACCAAATGTATTTGATCGCAGTGTTATATATTAGAAAACATTTTAAAAAAACTCTTTCTAATGGATGTATTTTTCAATTCCCAGGGGAACTGGCAGATTATTTTTCAGCAACGATAATAATTTTCCGGAATCTTCTCGATGCTGGATGGCATTTAAACGGAAGAAGTTCCGCACGTATATATATGTGTGTTGTGGCGGCCGCTTTGATATCTCAAATGGAACCGTTTTTCGGTGCTGATAATTTCTCGGTCGTCTTCTCTTCTTCTGATGGATCGGCTTTTCCGCGCTCCCTCACAGTTCCAAATAAACTGTATGTGTTTCAAGTTAGGTTAGGCCGGATAATGAATCTCTTGATCCCTCGCCGTTCAGCTCGTTCCGCCCGTTCAGCTCGTTCAATAACGATGTTGCCTTGTCGATGTCGTCACGAAAAATGAATGCGTTTCACCACCAGAATATCGCTTAAGTAGGCTTTTTGTGCGTGATTGAATCGAGAGAAGGTGTGGTTTACGATGCCAATTTGGAAGGCAAACTAGATGGGAATGAACTCTCTGAGTTTGAAACTTTCGGCGACTGAGCAATAATCAATTGAAAATTATATAATTTTCGCGATGCGAAACATTTTCCGTTGCGCGCGCATACAATATTGGATACGAAAATTTTCTACTGATGGGGAAGAATAATTTCAGTAGCTTTCCTGTTAATTGCGATTGATTGGAAAATCACAAAACCAAATGTATTTGGTTGTAGTGTCATATGGATAGAAAACATTAGAATAAACTCTTTCGCATCAATGTATTTTTCAATTCCCAGGGGAACTGGCAGATCATTATTCAGAAACGATTAGATTTTTCCCGATTTTCCTCGATACTCGAAGTCTACCAGTGGGTAATGCTAACTCGATAACCACCTGTTAATGGCACTTAATTGAACAATATATGGTCGCAATGTTACATGGATTAAAAACATTAAAATGAACTCTTTCGCATGAATGTATTTTTCAGTTCCCAGGGGAACTTGCAGATTATTTTTCAGCAACGATTGAATTTTTCCGGAATTTTCTCGATGCTGAATGGCATCCAAACGAAGAGTTCCGCGCGTGTATGTGTGTGTGTGGCGGCTGCTCCGATCTCTTCCCGGGGAACCATTTGCGGCATCACTCTCCTCCTGATGGATTCCCTTCTGGCCTAAGGTGCACAAACAGGCTTTTGGTGACACCGTTCATTCGCGCTTTTATGATAAACGAAGAGCTTCACCACAACAGCGACAACATGCTCCAATCGCTGTTCAATTAGAACTGAGTGGATTTCCGAGTGGCGCTCGCTTATATACCGATTGGTGATTTCAATAGCCTGTTTTGAAGGCAATTTTAAGACTATTGAAACAAGTTTTTGGATCAAAACGTAACAAGTATATTACGCGTAGACATTTTATCTTTCGAATGAAGTGTTCATCATACCATTTCGTTCAGTTGTTTAGGAGCTATTAATGCAAAAAAAAATCTCGGTCACCGGCGTAACGCTTTCGTTTTCGAAACTTTGATTTTACACCCCAGTATAGAAATGAAAGACGTAGTCCTACGTCAAAATAGAACTCCACTTTGTTGAGAATAAATAAATCAGTTTTATTTTTATCTGCCTTGTAAGTTCCACGAGCATATAAAACCCCAATAAAGGGTGTGTCACATCAAATTGCATCACGGAAAAAACGCTGTAGAAATTCGCCCAGTAGACCGATTCTTTTTGAAAATTTTAGACAGTAAAATAAAAACTATTAAACAACTTTTGGCATTTTCTTTTTATTCATACTTCGAGCCCAAGCCCGTATGCTCGCACCTTCCTCTTTACCCCGTCCATAAGGTTCTGTACAACGTCAGGTTGTAGTTTTTTTTTGAACAGAAATCCATTTTCTCTTGAAGTCCGCCTCCGATTTGACAACTTTTGGGTTCTTCCGGAGGGCCTGCTTCATAATCGCCCAATATTTCTCTATTGGGCGAAGCTCCGGCGCGTCGAGCGGGTTCATTTCCTTTGGCACGAAGGTGACCCCGTTCGCTTCGTACCACTCCAACACGTCCTTTTAATAGTGGCACGAAGCGAGATCCGGCCAGAAGATGGTCGGGCCCTCGTGCTGCTTCAATAGTGGTAGTAAGCGCTTCTGTAGGCACTCCTTAAGGTAAACCTGCCCGTTTACCGTGCCGGTTATCACGAAGGGGGCGCTCCGCTTTCCGCAAGAGCAGATCGCTTGCCACACCATGTACTTTTTGGCAAACTTGGATAGTTTCTGCTTGCGAATCTCCTCCGGAACGATGAATTTGTCCTCTGCGGAGAAGAACAACAGGCCCGGCAGCTAAGGAAAGTCCGCTTTGACGTAGGTTTCGACGTCCATTACCAGGCAATGCGGCTTCGTCAGCATTTCGGTGTACAGCTTCCGTGCTCGCGTCTTCCCCATCATGTTTTGCCTTTCGTCGCGGTTAGGAGCCTTCTGAACCTTGTATGTACGCAGGCCCTCCCGCTGCTTGGTCCGCTGGACGAATGAACTTGACAAATTCAGCTTATTAGCGACATCCCGGACCGAACTTCTCGGATCACGTCTAAACTGCTTAACTACGCGCTTGTGATCTTTTTCACTGACGGAGCATCCATTTTTGCCGTTCTTCACCTTCCGGTCGATGGTTAGGTTCTCGAAGTATCGTTTTAGTACTCTGCTGACCGTGGATTGGACGATTCCCAGCATCTTACCGATGTCCCGATGTGACGACTCCGGATTCTCGAAATGAGTGCACAGGATTAATTCACGACGCTCTTTTTCGTTCGACGACATTTTTCCAAATTTACAGTGAAGCATGGCCAACGTGATCTATACACTGTTATCTGATTATAAGCGAAAGCTGATGATATAATTCCTAAAAATTAAATTTCTACAGCGTTTTTTCCGTGATGCAATTTGATGTGACACACCCTTTATATGCAAGTATTTCTGATATTACAGTTGTCCAATCGTTCCTCAAAGTTCAGCAGGCTTCTTCTTCTGTGCACTTTTTAATATTTTTGATAATATTATTATATGGGGGGTCTTCGTAGCCACATTGGTTGCGCGTTCGCTTAGTAAGCGATGAGTTCAAAACTCATTGACCATCTTTGTGTTGTTACAGAATAGCTACGTCCACGCAACAATCATCAGCGATGGAGATCGATCCACGGTCGAAATAAGATCGATTCATCCATACAACTGCTCTGCAAGACACACCGGGCTGCTGTTCTAAAAATAACTCAACAATGATCAATCAACTGTCTCCGCTGTCCGGTGGTCCAACTGGATAATGGTAGAACAGAAAAGAATACTCTTACGCCTGAATGGCTACTGTGTGAATGTACCATATGTAATGGTATAGAAGGAATACTGGCGAATGGCAACTGTGTAATGTGCTAATTATAGATATGATAAACATGTGACATGTACACGTTTAAAATTCAGCTCTGTTATAGCTAGATTGCTAATACGCCTTAAATAAATAAATGGGATATAAAAAATAAATATTATTATATTATCATAATGTTCTTTTTTGCGCAGCCTGACGAACCTTTCAAAATCTTGAAAATCAAAATAAAAAGTGTTTCATGTTTGAATAGAAATGTGAAATGTTTATTCATTGTTTAATGGAAAAACAACACTCATTTAGAGCAAGTAAATAAATTGGAAAAAAGGCATTTGATTTTTCAAAGATCGATTTCCCAAAAATTTATTCTCTGGTAGCGATTAATCAGTGAATCGATCGCTACGCCGTTGTTGTTCGTTAAAATTAAGATGTTAGTATTGGGCCATAGTGGCCCAACACGGCTTTCGGACTAAGTACTAACTCCTTCACGGTCGGTTTTAGACTGAACTGTATTTCCTTAAATTTTACATTGCTTAGGTCACTTGGGTGTTTCTTGTTTCTCCATGTCAGCACAAAATGTGCGTTTGATTATACAGCGTTCGCATTATTTTGATTATACAGCATTCACACTATCGAGTCGGATCCTCCGCTGCGCCCCTTCCAGTTCGCGCAGTCGTTTCGTGTTTCTCCTCCAATGGTAGTAAATGATGGCGATCACCATCGCCACGATGAATGCCCCGTCTATGGAATATGATGCGACGTCGTGCATCGATATGGTATTCTCGATCTTATCGCTGCCGAACATTATACTTGTTTTTAATTGTCGCGTTTTCTTGGAACTCGTAATGTTCCCTACATTGTGGCGCATTTTATTGCATCGAGGAGGGTCTTAATCGCTGACCCAAGCACTCGAGCGTGTGAAACCACTTCGTTTGGAATTTCGGGTCTCGCTATTATCAGCGGAAATTTGCATTGTCAATTTTTTCATAGGGTCGTCACCCAATCTGATTTCGTGTACTTCCATTTTCTCCCCCCTTTGGGACGAGGGCGTAGTCTACCGTCCCAAATCATTTGGGGTGCTTGGGGAGGGGGATCGTCTTCTAGTTCGATTGCTTCGGCTTGAGATTGCTGTTCGTTATCAGCTGTGTTGTCATACTCTTCTATAATGGGTTGAATGGTGTGCTCCTCGACTGGTAGAGGAGCAAGTGTTCGCACGTTGCGTTTGTAAATTCCGGTAGCGGTTCGCACTACTGCCACTCGGACTACTCCATCATTTCCAGGGTGTATTTGTGTGACAATTCCCATAGGCCACCTTGCTACGGGAAGGTGATCGTCTCCGATCAATACGATTTGGCCTACCTTAACGTTGGCTTGTTGCTTGGTCCATTTTGCATAATCACGTAACTGGTGGAGATACTCGTCTCTCCATCTTCTCCAAAATTGTTCGAGCTGCGATTGTACTCGTTTCCATCTGGTTGTGAGATTGCTTCCATCCTCACTCTGCGTAGGGATGGGCACGGCTAGCATTGGGCGTGCTATCAAAAAATGACCGGGTGTGATCGCGGTCGGTGAATCTGGCGTCGTGTAAACAGGTGTGAGTGGTCGCGAATTCATTATTGCGGCCACTTGGTAGAACAGTGTCTGCAATTCCATGATGTTTAGCTGTGCTCCTCTGGCCGCTGCACTAAAGAGCCGCTTGGCTACCTTTATGTTCGCTTCCCAAAGTCCTCCAAAGCTGGGGCTTCGGGGTGGAATGAATGAAAATCTTATTCTGTGAGTTGCCGCAATATCAACTAATTTGTTTTGAAAAACTTCATTGTTATATATTCTTCGTAAACGATTGAGTTCTCTGCTGGCCCCGACAAAGTTCCGCCCATTGTCGGAGTAAATAACCTCGGGTATTCCCCTCACTGATGTGAAACGGAGAAGTGCTGATATGAACGCTGCCGTCGACTGATCTTCGACGACTTCTAGGTGAACTGCTTTGGTCGCAAAACATATGAAGATGCAAGCATATGCTGTGGTCTTGCATTTCGATTTTTGATTGAGATATACTTCGAATGGCCCACATAAGTCCACTCCCGTGTGAGTGAACGCTACTGATTCATTTACCCTGGGCGAGGGCAGTTGTCCCATTCGTTGCTGTAAACGTCTGGGCCGCGCTTTGGCACATAAGATGCATCGTTGAGTGACTCCTTGTACGGTCCTTCGGAGATCCCTCATCCAAAATCTTTGTCGAAATTCGTTTATTACCAGATCTGTTCCGGCGTGAAATCTATCCTCATGTATTTTTTGAATTATTACCCTCGAAAATGGGTGCGATTTGGGAATCAATATTGGATTCTTTTGTGAGATGGGCATTTCTGCATTGTGGAGTCTCCCTGTGACATGTATGACTCCATTTCTGACGATTGCGTTGAGATGCTGGAAAGGTCCTTTCGTAGGCACCTTCCCAGTTTTTCGTAATTCCGCTACTTCATTTGGATAAATAGTGGCTTGCATAATTCGGACTACGAGTGTTAGTCCTTCATTCAATTCAGTGGTGGTGAGTGGGCCCGATCTCTTTTCGTTTCTGATGCCTGTGTCTTTATTGACCTTCTTCATATTGTTTATGGCTCTACACAGCCATGCAAAGTGTCTTACTGTTTTGTCATGAGTGTGATGGTGCGGGTATTTTGCGATTAAGTCTTCGCATGCCTTTCCTGTTGCTGCTACCAATCGTGTTATTGGTTCTTTAATCTCTTCCTGTTCTGCAGCAGCAGTGTATTCGTAGCCGCTCTGCAGATAATATTGTCTTCTTCGTATACATTCCGGTCCGTGTAACCAAAATTCTAGTTTTGCTTCGCGTAATTTTCTGACTGGAATTCCTCTCGAAACCATATCAGCTGGATTTTCTTTCGTAGATATATATTTCCAATGCTCTGGATTCGTGGTGGAGTGTATCTTCTGCACTCTATTTCTAATGAAGGTTCCCCAACGTGTATTTGAAGATTTGATCCAACTTAGCGCTACTTGTGAATCACTGTAGTAATATTCCGACGAGATTCGACCGGCCAGAATGCTCTTTATTTTAGCAGTTAGTTCTGCTAGAAGTGCCGCCGCCAAGAGTTCCAGACGGGGCAGAGTGACCTTCTTCAAAGGCGCCACTCTCGATTTCGAACATAAGAGATTCGTACTCTCTTCTCCTTTTAAGTTGATTGCATGTAAGTAAATGACGCATCCATAAGCCTTTTCGGAGGCGTCACTGAATCCGTGTAAATCTAGTGCGATCGTATGACTCGGAGTCGACATCCGAGGTATTTCTATCTTGCTGAGCTCCACTAATGAAGCTTCGAACTTCTTCCATGAGCTTAGTGCTTGATCTGGAACATCATCGTCCCAGCTGACGTTATAAGTCCACAATTCTTGCATCAATATTTTAGCTGTAATGATTACAGGTTGTATCAATCCGATTGGGTCATACAGTCTCAAAATCTTCGAGACCATCTGTCGCTTTGTGAGCGCTTCGTATGTTTCACCTATGTTTTTCGTACTGATGAACTGGAACACGTCTGTTTTGGGGTTCCAGGCTATCCCCAATGTCTTTATGACCTCTTGGTCACCAACTTGGATCAATGGTTCCAAGTCTTTCTCTGGAATTCCTTCCAGTACGCTTGCGTTGTTTGATGCCCACTTTCGAAGTGGAAATCCATGAAGTGACAATGCATGCTCTATTTCTCGTTTCGTCTCCGTCAGTTCATCTGCGTTGGACGCTCCAATCATTAGATTGTCAACATAGAACGATCGTTGAATGGTGTCGGCAATTCTCGGATTTACCGACCGATAATCTTCAGCTGCTTCGTGTAGTGCCCTACAGGCCAAGAATGATGAAGACGCTTCACCATATGTGACAGTCGTCAGTCTATACGCTTTCAATTGATCATTGGGGCTGTCGCGCCACAAAATACATTGTAACCAAGTGTCTGTGTATGCGATGTGAATTTGTCTGTACATCTTTGCAATATCTGCTACTAGCACGTCGTTGTGCGTCTTGAAATCAATTAGCAGATCAAATAAGTCCTTTTGAATGGTTGGTCCCACGATTTGTATATCGTTCAGGGATACTCCGGTTGACGTCTTTGCACTTGCGTCGAACACCACCCTAACCTTGGTGGATGTTGAATCTGGTTTCACCACACACGAGTGAGGGATGAAATACTTTACTTTGTGAAAGTCTTCTGTGGTGACTGGTACCATATGTCCCAGTGTTTCATATTCATTCATGAATGCCCTGTACTCTTTGTACAGGTCTGCATTCCGCTTGAGCCTTTGCTCAAGCGATGTGAATCTTCTATATGCTTGTTGATAAGAGTCGCCTAACGATGACGGCTCCCCCCGTAGGGGCATTCGTGTAATGTATCTCCCGTCGGGAGCGATCTCTAACGTTGTGCGGAAGTGACTTTCCGCCTCGCATTCGTCATGTTGCTTTGGTTCCCAGTCTTGAAAGCACGCTTCTTCAAGACGCCAAAACTTCTCTATGAGTTTGGCCATTTCGTCCTGTGGGAATTCGAATTCATTTCTGCTACACCTTGTAGCAGACAATACAGTGGTTGATGGGCTGCTGTGACGTAGCGTCCCACATACAATCCAGCCCAAGCTGGACTCTTGATACGTAAGACCGTTGGCTACGCTAAGCCGGCCTGGCATTAGAATTTTGAAAAATATTCTCGCTCCGAGGAGAATGTCGATTTCATTCGATCTGTAAAACTGGGGATCGGCAAGGTGCAATTGTTCTGGTATCCGTATACCCTTTTCATCAATAGCTGTGCTTGGTTGATCGTCCAATATCTTTGGCACTATGATCAATTCTAAACTTTCATTGTAGTTGCTTGCGTGAGAGGCTATCACAGTTTTGATACCCCTTTTAACATGTGCTTGTCCGCTAACTCCTTTAATGGTTACGTTTACCGAGTGTTGCGGAATTCCTAGGCTTCGAGCAGCCTTTTCTGTGATTGTTTCTACTTGACTCCCTGAATCAAGTAGACATCGAAGAGGGTGCCATTTCTGCTCACCCTTAACATGAATTATGGCTGTGCCCAGAAAGACGTATTCTTCCTGAGCTAGTCATTTCGTTGAACTTGCTTGTGCTTGATTGACATCCTTCTCGGGATGCAATTGTTGGATCTCGTCCCCCTTGGGAGAGTCTCCACGATGAAGTAGTGTATGATGCTTCGTGCTGCATATTTGGCATTTCCGTTGTGATTTGCACTCCTTCGTTGAGTGCCCAGGTATGAGGCAATTAAAGCAGTGCCTCCCTGCTTTGATAGTTTCCCATCGTTCTGGGATGCTCATTTTCGTGAATTTAGGACACGTAAATGCTGTGTGTCCTTCATTGTGACAAACGTAGCACCGCTGTGCTTCCCTTTTGTCTTTGGTGGTCGCAGCTTTGCCTTCGATTGCTGCTACGACTTTCGGCTGGGGTCGATGACTAGAGTGTGCCGTTTCGGCAGCCACTTTGCAAGTCATCTGGTTAGCCAGCCGCTCTAATTCTATTTTGAATTCGCTCCAAACATAAATGCGCTGGAGGTCCAACTTTTCTTCAATCTTAGAAAGTGTTGATTCATCCAATCGTTCTTTCACTAAGCATATTAGTAACCCATTGGCGATGCAATCTGGTTCGCCAGGTTGTTCATTTGCTATTTGTCGAGTGGCGGACAATAGTGTATCGACAGCGTCGATCAGTCCTAGTATCGCTCTTTGCGATGCCTTATGTATCCTTTTAATTTTCAGCAGAGTGTAAAAGTAACCTTCATATGCGATTCGTTTCTTGTAGAATCTTGCTTCCAGTTTGGCCCAGGCTTCAGTGAAAGGCACTCCTGAATTCTCGAGTGCTTCGCAGGAGTTACGAGCGGGCTCGTATTCTAAACATTTCGCCAGGAAAGCGTATTTGCTTGCATCCTCGTTTAGGGTCGCAATCCGCTTCTCAAAGCGGGCTTTAAACGATAGCCACTCGGTGGCTGACCCACGGAACTTCGGGAGCTCCAATCGGGGTAAATAATCGGCCTTGCTATTGCCGGTGATCATTGTTTGATCCAGTACTTGCCTTGAACCTTCATCCTGACTCGGTTCATTCGTCTGTGATTGCGCATGCCGTATTCTCTTTGCCAAACTGGCTCTGGACTTGATATATGCGGGGAGGAGAGCATCCCGTCTCTTGGAGGGCCCCGTTTGGCCCTCAATTTTCAGTATCACTGCACAAGCTTGATCGTACAAGCTTGTTAGTACTTCTTGTTGCACTAGTAATGTTTCGACTTCGTCGTCGTCTTCTGCTAATTTGCATGCGTCTTTGATAATCGGAGCAATGCTTTGCTCCAGTGCCGTTAGCTGCTTTTTCCAGCTTTCAACGGCATCGTCCTCGTTTGTCGTCATGTTTATTTGATTTGATAATTACTAACCGCTTTACTTGTTTGATTGACTCAAATACTTAGCTGGGTCATTGATTATGCTCCAGTCTAAATAGTCGGCTATGGCTTCGGCCGATCTATTTAGTTCAGTGGTAAATCTGCTTTCGTATCTTGTTTATAACCGCGGCTCCTGCCGCCAAGTTGAACATGTGCGATATTATCAGTTTTATCGCTGCAGCTTCTTCCCGCGTACGACGCGGGTCCTGTTTCAAATTCTCCTCCGTATCCCTCATATACATGTAGCACATGGAATACAGTAGGTCGTTGGAATGTCGAGAATTCATCTTTACAAATTTTTCACATCAGTCACAATAATTCGTGTTTATCACACATCTTCCACGCAGTTGCACACCGTGCTTCGCTCACGGGCGAAGTTTACTTATTGATCACACAGTCACGCAGTGTCATGTTATGATTCGCGCGAATGGGAAATTCACGTTGTCAATTTTCAGCCACACAGTGGCGCATTGTAATAACTATGCAGTGGCGCAGCATACTTCCCGCGAGTAGGAAGTTCACTTTGTTAATTTTTAGCCACGCAGTGGCACACCATACTTCCCGCGAATGGGAGATTCATTTTCTTGGTTTCAGCCACTCAATGGCGCAACATCTTCCGTGCGCTGAGACAATGTCACTTCACTTTCCGATTATACAGCCATGCAATGGCATCACTTTTTCGCGCGCGGAGAGAATGTCACTTCACTTATCAGAATCGATTACTTTCGCGAGTCCGTGATCGCTCGAAGTGCGATCACGTCGGGGTCACCAAATGTTGTTCGTTAAAATTAAGATGTTAGTATTGGGCCATAGTGGCCCAACACGGCTTTCGGACTAAGTACTAACTCCTTCACGGTCGGTTTTAGACTGAACTGTATTTCCTTAAATTTTACATTGCTTAGGTCACTTGGGTGTTTCTTGTTTCTCCATGTCAGCACAAAATGTGCGTTTGATTATACAGCGTTCGCATTATTTTGATTATACAGCATTCACACTATCGAGTCGGATCCTCCGCTGCGCCCCTTCCAGTTCGCGCAGTCGTTTCGTGTTTCTCCTCCAATGGTAGTAAATGATGGCGATCACCATCGCCACGATGAATGCCCCGTCTATGGAATATGATGCGACGTCGTGCATCGATATGGTATTCTCGATCTTATCGCTGCCGAACATTATACTTGTTTTTAATTGTCGCGTTTTCTTGGAACTCGTAATGTTCCCTACATTGTGGCGCATTTTATTGCATCGAGGAGGGTCTTAATCGCTGACCCAAGCACTCGAGCGTGTGAAACCACTTCGTTTGGAATTTCGGGTCTCGCTATTATCAGCGGAAATTTGCATTGTCAATTTTTTCATAGGGTCGTCACCCAATCTGATTTCGTGTACTTCCAGCCGTTTAGAAAATCGATCCTTCAAGATCGATCTTTTTCTTAAGATCGTCCAATCTTAGCTATTACTACCCACTGCTGACAATATTGCTGGTGCTGATGACCTTAGTGTATGTGCTCTGCTTTTCGGTTAGAATATGAATGAGGGTGGGGCTTACGATGCAATGTGTCGCTTCTTTTCAGGCTTCCAGTGTATTGAGAAAAACCGTTGTATGTAATAGCAGCTTTGGGAAAGAAAAGGATAGCAGGCAATAGATCGCTGGCTTGTGGGTGTCCAAAATCAATTGTTGGCGGCAACTATATTAACCGCAATGGAACGAGTTTTAACTTCAGGTTTCAATCGATGAACACAGCTCCCATTTTTGGAAAAACTCTTCTTCCCATCCGGTTTGTAATGTGTTGTGCTTTTTTAACTCGGGAACAATGCACGGATTCGTGAAAATTGAATGATCGAACGGAAAGTCCCCAAGCTGTCCCCATGCAAACAAAACCATAAAATCCAAACATTTTCTGTGCCAAAAAAATGGATGGTATAAATCTATGATATAACCGCAAGGTTGACGTGAGACTATCGTCGGCTTAGTAATCATTTGTTTGTATTGAATAAATTATGGATTGAATTCAACAATTTTCGAATTTAATTGAATTTAGCATATTTGCTTTGTAAGTAAAAAGCTTGAACGAATGCCATGTAAGTTTAATTCATTTATGTTATTCATTATGATATTCGTTACAAGTAAATTTGATGACCGTCCATTTACGTTTGGTATGATTCCTAGGACTTTAAGAATATGTGAACGGAAAAATGGTCTCTAAGAATATGTGAACGGAAAAATGGTCAATCGATCATGGTATTTTACAGTACAAAAGTACTCTCAGCTTGCATATATTTTCAGAACCGATTTCTCCATGTATCTTGGTTTAGAAGTCTATGTTAGGGAAACACATTTCAGTGTGAACAAAAATGCCACCGACATGCATGTATTTGCAATGCCGATTTCCCCAGACACATTTTTTAAGTCTGTCTTGATGAAAAAGCAAATCGGTCCAATCAAAACGTAGCAGTTTGGATAACGCTTGACATTGCACAATTGCCCAACAGAGCTGTCAATAATGGGCAACTTATGCAGCCGCTAGAATAGAAACAACAAAGGGTGAGGGTGAAAAGAGAATAATTGCGAAGAAAACTCCACCCTTGCATAGTAAGTAAGCTGTCGCTAGCGTATAAGTATTGCATTTCCTCTGAGATAATTATCAGAATCTTTCTGTGCCCGAAACAACAAACGTCACTTATTCTGCTCGTTTTGTGTTTCGTGTTTGTGTTTCGAGCTGTGAACGCTAGCGAATATATCACTTGAAGTGCATCTGACATTATAGATAACAGAACGATCCGAACCATGACGAAGCAGACGAAAAAAGAGTAGAGTGCAAATGATTTTTGGTCGCTCCTAGCCATCAGTGTTTGGCTTTGTGTATGTTGCTTGTTTTCGTTGCGCTAAACTCAGAACTTGTTCATTTCCTGTAGGGTATGACGACCACCCTAAGCATGGGGTACAATCAAACACAATGTATACAAAATTGAAGCATTTCATTGTGTCACCATCGATCTTTAGGATGTTTTCCACAATCACGTTGATTTTTAGAAGGTTTACTTTTTATTTCATAATGTTATGTATCATACATTAAAAACGGTATGAAAATGGTGATACTAAAATTAAGCGGGGTAACGTTGGCCACCACTAGGGGTATGAAGACCACATGATTCTAGCCGTATGAAGGATTATTGTTTCCGGCAAAATTGTGCTACAGATCAGAGCCATCGTTCTATGGATCAAGCGTGACAAGAGAGGGAGGTGTTATTTTTCCTAAATTACCTATAACGTGCTTAATGCGCAACCCTCATCATAATAAAACATTACTATATAAGGCATCTGAAAACAAATCAAATTTATCATGAATGCGCCTTGCAACCAAAAATTACGTGCCTTCCAATGATATATTTTATGGCAAATCACATCTCTTACAATAGTGGCCCAAGTATGAGTCGATCAAAAGTGCCTCAATAATTTTATGAAATGTTTAATAAACACACCGTTTTCTGTATAAACACAATCAACAGACCTGTGTGTTTACTATTATAACATTGCTTTCGCGAAACATGTACATATTCACCACTAAAACACTAAATTTCTAGCGAGCAAAATAATAAATCGGTGCTCTTCGCCATCTGAAAAGTTTATTTCTGTTGTTTTATCATAACGTTTCACCTATACACACGCCAAATTGGGTATACATAATTGAGGGTAATGCAATACACTAAAATAATGTATAATAACTGTCCAATAGTTGATTGTTTCAATAATCTGGAGAGTGGCCATCTTACTCCGGGTGGTCGTCTTCCCCCGCCTTCCCCTACATGTGAATAGCACACCTTCGATACTTTTAGTTACCATTCGTATTTGCTCTCGTGTGCATCGGCTCTGTTTTGATGCAACAAGCTCCTAGCTTTGTTGACGGTTTTGACCGAGAGTCGAGGAACGATTTTTCATAATAGATCATTCTCGCGATGTTCCATTTTTATCGCTGCAACTTTGTGCATCTGTTAGACGCGTGTTCGAAGCTTGTTGAATAGCGATGCACGGAAGAAACCTTTCACACTTTAACACTTTCGTCGCTCCGTCACCCAGATGTGGGTGACACTTTCCTCGTTCAATTTGAATAGGGTTTTCAAAAGGAATTTGATAGAATAGGCACCTAAGTCTAACTGTAGGATATGTAGGAAAAAAAATTATAACCATATCAATATAATGTTTATACTATACTTTTTATTAATTCATAGTGCGGATGATTTGTACTGCAGCTTTTTGCGAAACCCATATAAAATGACTTTGGCATGTGTTATTGTTGTCAATTCATCTACAAGTTGAATAATTTTTTTTCATTATTCTAGTGATTTGCAACACATAACGTGGAATAAAATATTACTAGATTATGTAAATGTTGTATACAAACTAAGTTTGATCTTCATTTAATAATTTATCCGCAAGCAACTCAAAAAAGTCGCTTTGGACGACGAACGTGTTAAATACTCAGTGTAATGCGTGCATTGATATAAAGAAACAAATTGCGACATATGACCAATTAGTGTATTGTTCTCGAAGAAGAATCGTTGCTTCTCGAAATGATTCTACAAAACCACGCAAGCCATTAAACCTTTTCAGGGTCCCCAGAACTTTTTACTAAAAAGTTATTTATGAAATTTCGACGTATTCGCAAATAACATCCGAAATGATAAATTAAAACAAAAGATACGTAATGATACGTCCTAAGCGATCGTGTCTCGGATACAACCCCTCGATTTTTTCCTGCATGTTCTGTGTTAAGGTTTAGGTAGCGGATTTTCGCACATCTCATCGAAATAGGAGCACATGAAAGTAACTTCAGGTTAGGTCGTATAGCAATGTTTGAATATGGAAATACGGTCGTCAATAAGAGCAATTGATCTGTACCCAGAATTAATATGAACAGGATTGCTTCACATTTACATTGTTTTTTTTAAGAAAAGGCAAACCTTTGGTGAACATTTGAGCGATACTTTCCATTCATTCAACTTTACTACACGATCAACAGATGCGTTTAGTTTTCTACGTCTAAATTGGCGGACTATGTATCGTGTCATCAAATACGTATTTTGTAGAAGAATATACAAAACCAAATAGCAAAAAACAAGTCTAACAAATATTGTTCGTGAAACATTCAGTTTTATTGTTTAATGAAAGTGCTAAAGATATACTCTACTTTAATAGAACGAACTATGACTAGAGTCACTATCATCACAGTCGTTGATATTCTCTTTCTTCTCTCCGTCGTTGTAGTGACGATACTCCCTCTTTAATTCCCACATATTTTTGTGCGGGTTCTTCATGTTGTAATCGCAGACTTCGTTCAGGATCTCCTTGAGGTAAGTGATCGGCTGACGCGTAATCCGAACCAAATCCTTGATGTTGTAGTATTGATGTTTTTCAAAGGCATTGAACAGGACATCTAGTATCTTGTTCTTATCCTCGCGAAAGTGCTTTCCTTCCGCCTTTCTACGCGCCTTCTCCTCAATGTTGTGCTTATGATCCGACACCGGTTTGAAGTTTTTAACAATTTTGTCGAGTGTTTTGGTTTGCCGGGCCGGCTGGGCAGCTTTTCGGATTGATTCCAGTTTCATCTTCATGTAGCAATCGTCCGCTTGCGGTCGACACTCCAGCTTCTGTACAAATCGGCCCCCCATGCTAAGATTATCGGACTGTGGGGCTGCGTTTCCTTTGTCCGGAGTATCTCCTTCCACGTGGACAAATGTTCCCAGGGTTTGATTTGTGACAGACGAGACATCCAGTATATGAGAAATAGGTATTTTATCCGCTTCCAACTTCAAAACCGCATCTGAGAGATCTAGGGTAATCTGCGGCTTCTGGCTTTTGTACTTTTCGATCCTTAATTTACCAGCATTTATGTTGCCTGGTGTTTTCTCCCATCTTCGGGCGATGTACTTGGGTACTTTTACCAACCAAACGCCTCGGCCGGCGTTTGAAACATCGAGATAGGGGTGAGGTGCAGTTTTTGGATTGGGCATTTTCAGAATACTGATTTGCTTCCTAGCATGTCTTTGCTTTTGTACTTCAATAACGGGTATTATTATTTATTGTTTTGAAATGACTGGGTACCCATATCTGGGAAATCATTTAGCCCTGAACTACCTGTTTACCTGGTCTCATGCGTACCTTTAGGAAAATATCTCAAGATAGAGGCTTTCAGGTCACTTCTCTATCGAATCAAGATGAACTGTTAATTGATTCGTAGCAAATATTCGAAAAAGGACTTTCTAGCCATTTGCTCTATATACCGTAAAAAGTAATTTGATGGGTAACCGTCTGGTATGATTGAAATTAGTTTGCATATAAATTATCGTAAAATACTATTGAGTGTACCAATAATTTTTGAGGAATTTTCAAAAGGTAACTTAAATGACATTAAATCGTATCGGACGATCTTGCAAATATAGTTATCAGCCATTCCATGGCAAACCGCTATAGTGGTTCTCAGATTTTAGTGATAATTGGTAATTTTGCTCTTTTTTCGCAAAATATTAGACCCATTTTTTATTTTTTTCATCAGGACTGCCAATGGACAGCCGTCATCCATCGCTTTCGTGTAATCGATCCAGCACACGGTAATGATACTGATGTGAAATTGACTGTGGCTGCATTTAGTTTGTCGAGAAAAGTACATTGGCAAAATGAGAACAAAAATTTCGGCATCGTGAGCAAAAAGAACAAAAAGTAATCCATAGGCCCTTTCCACGGTCACCAAATCTTCCACAAAAGAGTTATCAAAAGTTATTTAAAATACAATACGATGCATTCCGAAATGCTATTCTTACACAGCCATTCCGTGCCAAACCGATAGAGTGGTTGTCAGATTTTTGTGAAAAGTGGTAGTTTTGTTCTTTATCGCAAAACGTTAGACCCGTATTTTTTTATTTTTTCGTTAGGGTACCCATTTTCATTTTAGGCTCATCCCAATGTCCTGGAAAAAAGGTAATGAAGATTGTCGAGTTTTGAGCGACATAGCATGCGCTGCCATAACTATTTAGCAAATAGTGACGTCAGTTGTTTTGTTTATCTTTGATTGCCCACCGCATCCATGTAAAATGCTATTTTCAGGAAGTAATTTATCAATTAAAAACGTACATTTTGTAGAGTTCCCACCGAATATGAGGCTAATGTGATAGCGTGGAGTGAATATTTGTGAAATCACGTTGAAAAAGACGGATAAAAGCGATATTTTCAGCGACTACTCTCTAGACCTTTTCACCACATGAATAATCGAAATAAACCACGCTATAATTACCATCTGTTAAAAACCAACCAGTTCAATGATTTCATGAGAATTTTAGCTCAAATTGGCGTGAGTACTTTGAACATTGTTTTGTATCTTTCATATACATTCCATACTGAATGCAAATAATTACGACACGATATTTTACTCGCCAATACAGATATACTTCGCCTACTGCTCCACCTCTATATGTACCTCATTGGGCTCATCCGAAATATCGACTTTTCCCCCTTTTTTCCAAAAAATGACATTTTTCAGAAATTCATAGCTTGTGAACAACTAAACCGATTTAGACGGACGACATATTAAACTAAACCTTATTAGCTAGTCATTTTCGGAAAAATGCTACGCTTGCAAAAATTCCAGGTTTTGGTTTTGTCATTATTGATTGTATTTGTTTTTTATAGTTTTCATGGTCTCGGGACCAAGGGCGCTATATGTTTTTATATTTTTTATGGGAAGCTGAGGATTTTTCACATAACAGATTTCCAAATCAGGGAGGCGCTTGTTTTTTTCGTTTTTGAGTTATGATTTTTCAAAGTTAACCAATGGTCCAAAAAATAATTTTTCCCTTTTTTCGATGATTTTTCGATATTTCGGATCACCCTAAAATGAAAATGGGCACCCTAACGAAAAAATAAAAAAAATACGGGTCTAATGTTTTGCGATAAAGAACAAAACTACCACTTTTCACGAAAATCTGAGAACCACTATATCGGTTTGGCATGGAATGTCTGTACAATAAAATATATATACTGATTTTTGTTTGCTTGGAGAGAGCCTGTGTTAATTTAGAGTTTAGACGTATTTTTGAGCTTATTGGTAGTTGGGGTCTTTCAGATCGATCATTCAGTTTTTACGAATTCGTGCATGGTTTTCAAATTGAAAGTGGTGTTAAAGTACAACACGTTGCAAGCCGGATGGAAAGAATGAAATTTTCCAACAGCAAAGGTTAGGTTCATTGTTCAAGTTATCACCAACACAATCGATTTCGGATTTTTGTTGCCGTCCTGCAAAAGATGCTGAATAGTATAATTTGTGAATTATTCGTTTGGAAATTATGTTTTTGAGAGCGTTGGAGTTGTGATTTTGCTAATATGTACAGAAAAACTACTCCAATATTCGGTAAGTTATTTAAATTGACAGCCCTTGGTGTAGTTTTAAGTCTCTTCGGTTATGTCCCCAACATTACTTACCCGTCTTTTTTCTAATCGCTTCGCTTATAGCTCTAAATTAATCGTGAGGCCATGTGGTAATACCTCATGATGGACGACTCCCATCCAATCTCACCATACACATCGTATAACCTTATGTGGCGTAAATCTAGGCTTTAAAGTTGTTCGTGGTGGTTCGCCGTGTTTACTTCATGATCTTCTACGAACGGTATTCCTGTATTTTCCCCCATTTTGACGTAAGTTTACGTCTTTCGGGAACATATTGGGGTACAAATTGAAAAGCGAAAATCGAGCACGAGAAAATTGTCCAATTTCAAACGCTCATTGCTCAGTCATTTCATGATGGATTGGTGAGATTTTTGCGTCAATCGATTTCGGCACTACATAACAATTTTTTATTTTGAAGAAAATAATATTTGTCATGAAACTAACTATCGAACAATTGAAAAACCTCAACCCCTATCCTAACGGAAATACCCACTTCTGATTGGACGAAATTGACGAAACATGCGGTGGGTCCCTAACAGAGACATCCAAATCAAGCTGCCAAGCTGCTCAGCAAAGTCAAGTAACAATGAGCCGTGTAACTTTATCAACTTGTAACTATTCTAATTATGAATATTTTTTCCGTTCAATTTTTGTTTTATTGTTTAAAGATAGATAAACAAAGAATGGTATAATGTATAGTAAAAACATTCTTTGTTTTATTTTTTTTCCGCAGCTCGAAAACACATTCGAAATTCTTGACTCTTTACATTTTTTTTTGTTTACTTGATGTTTTATTGTTGCAGCAAAGTCGTATTTGACAAATTTTGCGTTTGTTAAGATGGGTTGCATTTGATGATTTCGCAGTTGATCTTTGTGCGTCTTCCTTATTTTGATGAATTTTTTTGTCTTGCAGCTCTGCATTTGCTGGAAAGCTGTTCTGCTAATTGGAACTCTTTCAGTTTGATTAAGCATATTCTGTGTAAACCTGGCTTCTGACGGGAATAATTGTTCATCAACTGTTATATTTTGCTTGATAGCATGCCGATACTTCCAAAATCAATGCAAATTTATTTGTTTGTTGGCGTCTGTTTTTGGTCATTTTGTCAAAACGAGTAAATCGTAGGATTTGCTAGAACTTTTCTGTTGCCATATTTTTTTCAAAAAAAAATAGAACCCCACTTTGTTGAGTATAAATAAATCAGTTTTATTTTTATCTGCCTTGTAAGTTTCACGAGCATATAAAACCCCAATATATGCAAGTATTTCTGATATTACTGTTGTCCAATCGTTCCTCAAAGTTCAGCAGGCTTCTTCTTCTGTGCACTTTTTAATATTTTTGATAATATTATTATATGGGAGGTCTTCGTAGCCACATTGGTTGCGCGTTCGCTTAGTAAGCGATGAGTTCAAAACTCAGGGACCTCATTGACCATCTTTGTGTTGTTACAGAATAGCTACGTCCACGCAACAATCATCAGCGATGGGGATCGATCCACGGTCGAAATAAGATCGATTCATCCATACAACTGCTCTGCTCTGCAAGACACATCGGGCTGCTGTTCTAAAAATAACTCAACAATGATCAATCAACTGTCTCCGCTGTCCGGTGGTCCAACTGGATAATGGAAGAACAGAAAAGAATACTCTTACGCCTAAATGGCTACTGTGTGGATGTACCATATGTAATGGTATAGAAGGAATACTGGCGAATAGCAACTGTGTAATGTGCTAATTATAGATATGATAAACATGTGACATGTACACGATTAAAATTCAGCTCTGTTACAGCTAGATTGCTAATAAGCCTTAAATAAATAAAAGGGATATAAAAAATAAATATTATTATATTATCATAATGTTCTTTTTTGCGCAGTCTGACGAACCTTTCAAAATCTTGAAAATCAAAATAAAAAGTGTTTCATGTTTGAATAGAAATCTGAAATGTTTATTCATTGTTTAATGGAAAAACAACACTCATTTAGAGCAAGTAAATAAATTGGAAAAAAGGCATTTGATTTTTCAAAGATCGATTTCCCAAAAATTTATTCTCTGGTAGCGATTAATCAGTGAATCGATCCCTACGCCGTTTAGAAAATCGATCCTTCAAGATCGATCTTTTTCTTAAGATCGTCCAATCTTAGCTATTACTACCCACTGCTGACAACATTGCTGGTGCTGATGACCTTAGTGTATGTGCTCTGCTTTTCGGTTAGAATATGAATGAGGGTGGGGCTTACGATGCAATGTGTCGCTTCTTTTCAGGCTTCCAGTGTATTGAGAAAAACCGTTGTATGTAATAGCAGCTTTGGGAAAGAAAAGGATAGCAGGCAATAGATCGCTGGCTTGTGGGTGTCCAAAATCAATTGTTGGCGGCAACTATATTAACCGCAATGGAACGAGTTTTAACTTCAGGTTTCAATCGATGAACACAGCTCCCATTTTTGGAAAAACTCTTCTTCCCATCCGGTTTGTAATGTGTTGTGCTTTTTTAACTCGGGAACAATGCACGGATTCGTGAAAATTGAATGATCGAACGGAAAGTCCCCAAGCTGTCCCCATGCAAACAAAACCATAAAATCCAAACATTTTCTGTGCCAAAAAAATGGATTGTATAAATCTATTATATAACCGCAAGGTTGACGTGAGACTATCGTCGGCTTAGTAATCATTTGTTTGTATTGAATAAATTATGGATTGAATTCAACAATTTTCGAATTTAATTGAATTTAGCATATTTGCTTTGTAAGTGAAAAGCTTGAACGAATGCCATGTAAGATTAATTAATTTATGTTATTCATTATGATATTCGTTACAAGTAAATTTGATGACCGTCCATTTACGTTTGGTATGATTCCTAGGACTTTAAGAATATGTGAACGGAAAAATGGTCAATCGATCATGGTATTTTACAGTACAAAAGTACTCGCAGCTTGCATATATTTTCAGAACCGATTTCTCCAGGTATCTTGGTTTAGAAGTCTATGTTAGGGAAACACATTTCAGTGTGAACAAAAATGCCACCGACAAGCATGTATTTGCAATGCCGATTTCCCCAGACACATTTTTTTAAGTCTGTCTTGGGGAAACCGCAAATCGGTCCAATCAAAACGTAGCAGTTTGGATAACGCTTGACATTGCACAATTGCCCAACAGAGCTGTCAATAATGGGCAACTTATGCAGCCGCTAGAATAGAAATAACAAAGGGTGAGGGTGAAAAGAGAATAATTGCGAAGTAAACTCCACCCTTGCATAGTAAGTAAGCTGTCGCTAGCGTATAAGTATTGCATTTCCTCTGAGATAATTATCAGAATCTTTCTGTGCCCGAAACAACAAACGTCACTTATTCTGCTCGTTTTGTGTTTCGTGTTTGTGTTTCGAGCTGTGAACGCTAGCGAATATATCACTTGAAGTGCATCTGACATTATAGATAACAGAACGATCCGAACCATGACGAAGCAGACGAAAAAAGAGTAGAGTGCAAATGATTTTTGGTCGCTCCTAGCCATCAGTGTTTGGCTTTGTGTATGTTGCTTGTTTTCGTTGCGCTAAACTCAGAACTTGTTCATTTCCTGTAGGGTATGACGACCACCCTAAGCATGGGGTACAATCAAACACAATGTATACAAAATTGAAGCATTTCATTGTGTCACCATCGATCTTTAGGATGTTTTCCACAATCACGTTGATTTTTAGAAGGTTTACTTTTTATTTCATAATGTTATGTATCATACATTAAAAACGGTATGAAAATGGTGATACTAAAATTAAGCGGGGTAACGTTGGCCACCACTAGGGGTATGAAGACCACATGATTCTAGCCGTATGAAGGATTATTGTTTCCGGCAAAATTGTGCTACAGATCAGAGCCATCGTTCTATGGATCAAGCGTGACAAGAGAGGGAGGTGTTATTTTTCCTAAATTACCTATAACGTGCTTAATGCGCAACCCTCATCATAATAAAACATTACTATATAAGGCATCTGAAAACAAATCAAATTTATCATGAATGCGCCTTGCAACCAAAAATTACGTGCCTTCCAATGATATATTTTATGGCAAATCACATCTCTTACAATAGTGGCCCAAGTATGAGTCGATCAAAAGTGCCTCAATAATTTTATGAAATGTTTAATAAACACACCGTTTTCTGTATAAACACAATCAACAGACCTGTGTGTTTACTATTATAACATTGCTTTCGCGAAACATGTACATATTCACCACTAAAACACTAAATTTCTAGCGAGCAAAATAATAAATCGGTGCTCTTCGCCATCTGAAAAGTTTATTTCTGTTGTTTTATCATAACGTTTCACCTATACACACGCCAAATTGGGTATACATAATTGAGGGTAATGCAATACACTAAAATAATGTATAATAACTGTCCAATAGTTGATTGTTTCAATAATCTGGAGAGTGGCCATCTTACTCCGGGTGGTCGTCTTCCCCCGCCTTCCCCTACATGTGAATAGCACACCTTCAATACTTTTAGTTACCATTCGTATTTGCTCTCGTGTGCATCGGCTCTGTTTTGATGCAACAAGCTCCTAGCTTTGTTGACGGTTTTGACCGAGAGTCGAGGAACGATTTTTCATAATAGATCATTCTCGCGATGTTCCATTTTTATCGCTGCAACTTTGTGCATCTGTTAGACGCGTGTTCGAAGCTTGTTGAATAGCGATGCACGGAAGAAACCTTTCACACTTTAACACTTTCGTCGCTCCGTCACCCAGATGTGGGTGACACTTTCCTCGTTCAATTTGAATAGGGTTTTCAAAAGGAATTTGATAGAATAGGCACCTAAGTCTAACTGTAGGATATGTAGGAAAAAAAATTATAACCATATCAATATAATGTTTATACTATACTTTTTATTAATTCATAGTGCGGATGAATTGTACTGCAGCTTTTTGCGAAACCCATATAAAATGACTTTGGCATGTGTTATTGTTGTCAATTCATCTACAAGTTGAATAATTTTTTTTCATTATTCTAGTGATTTGCAACACATAACGTGGAATAAAATATTACTAGATTATGTAAATGTTGTATACAAACTAAGTTTGATCTTCATTTAATAATTTATCCGCAAGCAACTCAAAAAAGTCGCTTTGGACGACGAACGTGTTAAATACTCAGTGTAATGCGTGCATTGATATAAAGAAACAAATTGCGACATATGACCAATTAGTGTATTGTTCTCGAAGAAGAATCGTTGCTTCTCGAAATGATTCTACAAAACCACGCAAGCCATTAAACCTTTTCAGGGTCCCCAGAACTTTTTACTAAAAAGTTATTTATGAAATTTCGACGTATTCGCAAATAACATCCGAAATGATAAATTAAAACAAAAGATACGTAATGATACGTCCTAAGCGATCGTGTCTCGGATACAACCCCTCGATTTTTTCCTGCATGTTCTGTGTTAAGGTTTAGGTAGCGGATTTTCGCACATCTCATCGAAATAGGAGCACATGAAAGTAACTTCAGGTTAGGTCGTATAGCAATGTTTGAATATGGAAATACGGTCGTCAATAAGAGCAATTGATCTGTACCCAGAATTAATATGAACAGGATTGCTTCACATTTACATTGTTTTTTTTAAGAAAAGGCAAACCTTTGGTGAACATTTGAGCGATACTTTCCATTCATTCAACTTTACTACACGATCAACAGATGCGTTTAGTTTTCTACGTCTAAATTGGCGGACTATGTATCGTGTCATCAAATATGTATTTTGTAGAAGAATATACAAAACCAAATAGTAAAAAACAAGTCTAACAAATATTGTTCGTGAAACATTCAGTTTTATTGTTTAATGAAAGTGCTAAAGATATACTCTACTTTAATAGAACGAACTATGACTAGAGTCACTATCATCACAGTCGTTGATATTCTCTTTCTTCTCTCCGTCGTTGTAGTGACGATACTCCCTCTTTAATTCCCACATATTTTTGTGCGGGTTCTTCATGTTGTAATCGCAGACTTCGTTCAGGATCTCCTTGAGGTAAGTGATCGGCTGACGCGTAATCCGAACCAAATCCTTGATGTTGTAGTATTGATGTTTTTCAAAGGCATTGAACAGGACATCTAGTATCTTGTTCTTATCCTCGCGAAAGTGCTTTCCTTCCGCCTTTCTACGCGCCTTCTCCTCAATGTTGTGCTTATGATCCGACACCGGTTTGAAGTTTTTAACAATTTTGTCGAGTGTTTTGGTTTGCCGGGCCGGCTGGGCAGCTTTTCGGATTGATTCCAGTTTCATCTTCATATAGCAATCGTCCGCTTGCGGTCGACACTCCAGCTTCTGTACAAATCGGCCCCCCATGCTAAGATTATCGGACTGTGGGGCTGCGTTTCCTTTGTCCGGAGTATCTCCTTCCACGTGGACAAATGTTCCCAGGGTTTGATTTGTGACAGACGAGACATCCAGTATATGAGAAATAGGTATTTTATCCGCTTCCAACTTCAAAACCGCATCTGAGAGATCTAGGGTAATCTGCGGCTTCTGGCTTTTGTACTTTTCGATCCTTAATTTACCAGCATTTATGTTGCCTGGTGTTTTCTCCCATCTTCGGGCGATGTACTTGGGTACTTTTACCAACCAAACGCCTCGGCCGGCGTTTGAAACATCGAGATAGGGGTGAGGTGCAGTTTTTGGATTGGACATTTTCAGAATACTGATTTGCTTCCTAGCATGTCTTTGCTTTTGTACTTCAATAACGGGTATTATTATTTATTGTTTTGAAATGACTGGGTACCCATATCTGGGAAATCATTTAGCCCTGAACTACCTGTTTACCTGGTCTCATGCGTACCTTTAGGAAAATATCTCAAGATAGAGGCTTTCAGGTCACTTCTCTATCGAATCAAGATGAACTGTTAATTGATTCGTAGCAAATATTCGAAAAAGGACTTTCTAGCCATTTGCTCTATATACCGTAAAAAGTAATTTGATGGGTAACCGTCTGGTATGATTGAAATTAGTTTGCATATAAATTATCGTAAAATACTATTGAGTGTACCAATAATTTTTGAGGAATTTTCAAAAGGTAACTTAAATGACATTAAATCGTATCGGACGATCTTGCAAATATAGTTATCAGCCATTCCATGGCAAACCGCTATAGTGGTTCTCAGATTTTAGTGATAATTGGTAATTTTGCTCTTTTTTCGCAAAATATTAGACCCATTTTTTATTTTTTTCATCAGGACTGCCAATGGACAGCCGTCATCCATCGCTTTCGTGTAATCGATCCAGCACACGGTAATGATACTGATGTGAAATTGACTGTGGCTGCATTTAGTTTGTCGAGAAAAGTACATTGGCAAAATGAGAACAAAAATTTCGGCATCGTGAGCAAAAAGAACAAAAAGTAATCCATAGGCCCTTTCCACGGTCACCAAATCTTCCACAAAAGAGTTATCAAAAGTTATTTAAAATACAATACGATGCATTCCGAAATGCTATTCTTACACAGCCATTCCGTGCCAAACCGATAGAGTGGTTGTCAGATTTTTGTGAAAAGTGGTAGTTTTGTTCTTTATCGCAAAACGTTAGACCCGTATTTTTTTATTTTTTCGTTAGGGTACCCATTTTCATTTTAGGCTCATCCCAATGTCCTGGAAAAAAGGTAATGAAGATTGTCGAGTTTTGAGCGACATAGCATGCGCTGCCATAACTATTTAGCAAATAGTGACGTCAGTTGTTTTGTTTATCTTTGATTGCCCACCGCATCCATGTAAAATGCTATTTTCAGGAAGTAATTTATCAATTAAAAACGTACATTTTGTAGAGTTCCCACCGAATATGAGGCTAATGTGATAGCGTGGAGTGAATATTTGTGAAATCACGTTGAAAAAGACGGATAAAAGCGATATTTTCAGCGACTACTCTCTGGACCTTTTCACCACATGAATAATCGAAATAAACCACGCTATAATTACCATCTGTTAAAAACCAACCAGTTCAATGATTTCATGAGAATTTTAGCTCAAATTGGCGTGAGTACTTTGAACATTGTTTTGTATCTTTCATATACATTCCATACTGAATGCAAATAATTACGACACGATATTTTACTCGCCAATACAGATATACTTCGCCTACTGCTCCACCTCTATATGTACCTCATTGGGCTCATCCGAAATATCGACTTTTCCCCCTTTTTTCCAAAAAATGACATTTTTCAGAAATTCATAGCTTGTGAACAACTAAACCGATTTAGACGGACGACATATTAAACTAAAGCTTATTAGCTAGTCATTTTTGGAAAAATGCTACGCTTGCAAAAATTCCAGGTTTTGGTTTTGTCATTATTGATTGTATTTGTTTTTTATAGTTTTCATGGTCTCGGGACCAAGGGCGCTATATGTTTTTATATTTTTTATGGGAAGCTGAGGATTTTTCACATAACAGATTTCCAAATCAGGGAGGCGCTTGTTTTTTTCGTTTTTGAGTTATGATTTTTCAAAGTTAACCAATGGTCCAAAAAATAATTTTTCCCTTTTTTCGATGATTTTTCGATATTTCGGATCACCCTAAAATGAAAATGGGCACCCTAACGAAAAAATAAAAAAAAATACGGGTCTAATGTTTTGCGATAAAGAACAAAACTACCACTTTTCACGTAAATCTGAAAACCACTATATCGGTTTGGCATGGAATGTCTGTACAATAAAATATATATACTGATTTTTGTTTGCTTGGAGAGAGCCTGTGTTAATTTAGAGTTTAGACGTATTTTTGAGCTTATTGGTGGTTGGGGTCTTTCAGATCGATCATTCAGTTTTTACGAATTCGTGCATGGTTTTCAAATTGAAAGTGGTGTTAAAGTACAACACGTTGCAAGCCGGATGGAAAGAATGAAATTTTCCAACAGCAAAGGTTAGGTTCATTGTTCAAGTTATCACCAACACAATCGATTTCGGATTTTTGTTGCCGTCCAAAAGATGCTGAATAGTATAATTTGTGTATTATTCGTTTGGAAATTATGTTTTTGAAATATTACAAAAAGTGATTTCCCATATGCTCTACATATAGTATTAGTTGTTGTTGTCCAATTAAAACTCGCATTGGGTTGAACAAACACTCAAAAAGTAAAAATTATGAAATAAAATTACCTTTTCCATTTCAAATATGTTTCCCCTATATTGAAGTAACATGTTTTTACTGATGAGAAAAATTGATAATTGTGTTCGGTAGTGGTAATTATCTTATATTACATCGGTGAGTTTTTTTAAATTTATTTCATCTATTCATAACACAGGAGCCATCTTGTCTAGAATCCCAGTGGGCGGTTTTCATAATATCTCGTACCACTTCGGTATCTTTTATCTAATACGCACCATCCAACGACTGTTTACCATCTTTATGTCATCATCGCTCGGTAAAAACTGGTGGAGTTAACAAACAGTACCCAACAACCAAACAAAACGGCCCTTTTCAGGGCCACCAAATCATTATCAAAGAGTTTTACGATGTAATTCTTTAAACATATCCAAAATCAACAGATAGCATAACGGAATCCTACGTCAACTATGCGGTCGTGTCTCGGACACAACCCTCCCGTGACTTTTTATTACCCGTTTGATTAGCTTCAGAAATGGGTCCAATTCGTAGCGCCTTAGGAGTGCTTCGCTGATGGTAATTCGATTAATCATGTTCCATTGTATTAATCCATGTGACTCCCAAATGTCGAATTTCTCTGCGTCGCCGACCTTCTTCAAAAGATTCCAAACTATCACATGGTTCATCCTACTGCCGCCGTTCTTGCTCAACCAGTTGCAAAGTTTCATCTACTTCTTCAGAGAGTAGCCGACCAGAGCGAGATGGATCTTCGACGTCAAAATTTCCAGAACGGAATAATAAAAAAACACTCATGCGTCCTATGTTCACATCACGCATAACATAGCGTAACTATTTCTCCAGAAATTTCATCCATTTTCAAACCAGTATAATGTTTGAAACGATAAGTGAATTAACAAATATTGTTTGAAAAAATGTAAACTACAGGGTGGGCCATTTAAAGTGGAAGGATTTGTTTTTGCAATAGCAAAGTAAAGAAGTGGAATTTAAATTTTTTTTTTTGAAATTCATTTATTTTGGTCCAAGGAGATTTGTTCTAACTACTTTTTGATTATGATATCTCGTAAATGACCGCCTCTGGCCTTGACCGCAAAAGGTGCCCTTTTTTCGGCATTTTCCATCACTTTGCCCAATGTTTCGGCCGATATGGCAGCAATTTCTTGTCGGATATTGTCTTTCAGCGCAGCCAGGGTCCTTGGTTTACCAGTGTATACCTTGGATTTTAAATATCCCCATAAAAAAAGTCAGGAGGCGTCAAATCAGGTGATCTCGGTGGCCAGTCATAATCACCGTTTTTCGATATTAATCTTCCGGGGAACATTTCGCGCAATAATTTGGTCGTGGCAGCCGCTGTATGGCATGTAGCGCCGTCCTGTTGGAACCAGTAATTGTCCAATTCATTTTCACGAACAAATGGCAATAAAAAGATGCCTAACTCTTGCGAACGATGGCGACCTGATGTCGATGGAGTCTCTGCAACACTGGCTCGAACGGCATCAATATTCTCGTCGAAACGTCTTGGTCGTTGTCTGGATAGATGACTGGCATTACCAACACTACCAGACGATATAAATTTGGCATATAATCGACGTATAGTGTTGTCTCCAGGCGATGTTTTAACTTTATTTTTATTTTTCCACGCACGTTTAGTGAACACAATTGAGAAGTTATTTTGAATGTACAGCTGAACAATTTCAGCGCGTTGTTTAGGTGTGTATTGTTCCATGGTTAAAATTGTACTGAAATGACGCTTCCAACGCGGTATGACATTTATTAATCTGACATCTCTGTCAAAAGTTATGGGGTTGCCAGATGCTTCCACTTCAAATGGCCCACCCTGTATAATATCATCTTTCAGGAATTGTGGTGGACTAGATGGTGTAAATCCAACTCATTCAATACTCCAATGTTGGTTGGGAATTTCCGATTTTTTCATGCCGTAGCACTCTTTATAGTAAAAATACTTGACGGAGCAACTATTTTTTTTCATCAATAAAATAAATCTTGTTTACATTGAACTGATCCCAACGAGTGCTGTTTATTTTTGGGAAGAATGAATGACAAGGTTATTTGAGAGAGTGTAGCTTGCTGAATAAAACCATTAGTATTTTCTGATAAGACATCCCATCCATCGTAACCATCTTCCAAATCATCTCCTCTCCTTTGATTCTGATAAGTGCTTACCATCGGCAAATGAAGAATAATTCTTAATATACATAGACTCACCTTGTCCTCCATGAAAAAACATGTGAGAACGAATAAGGAAACCATATCATGGAGTAGAGATGGGCAACATAGTTCATTTTGATGAACGACTCAGTCGCTAGCCCTTCACCTAAGTGAACCAGTTCTTTTGAATCGTTTTTGAACATTGAATGTTAGCTGGAACCCAATACGAAGCTACCTCACAGTTATTCATTTCCTGGCATTGATATCGTTTGGTTAGATATGACATTTTTTTGTGAATTATTGGGAAAAGAAAAGGAACTTCTTCTGTTTTTTACATTTTTGTAGAGTGACCCCCTATATAGAAATCAAAGACGTAATCCTACGTCAAAAATCTCGCTTTGTATATCTTAAATCTATTAAATTAAATTAAATCTAGTTTATTTTCAGATCATTACGGATACAATCGTTACCTCACTCCAGCAGATAACTGAAGAATCATGTTCACCCAGCTATGTAGGGTAAGTCGAGGTGAGTTGAACAAACGGGGTGATTTGGACCACCCCTTTCTCTCAAAAAGTACGGCTCAACGTGGATTTTTTATAATGTCATCTCCTCTTATGAGCCTAACCTAAGAAAACTTTGGTAAAATTCGACAGGTAGGGGGAAACGGTAGCACGAAAAAAGAAAGCACTTTGATTGTAAAAAATGTAAGTCTAATGATTGTGGTTTTAAGGTTTTTCCGTTGATCAAATAAATTTTTCGTGAATTGTGCAGTAAAGTTCTGTTCGCCTACAGAAGAGGATCCATTTGAAGCAGCGAAACATTTGCATTCTGTGTGGGATGATATGGTAATGTTTCTGTAGGGAGAATTGGTCATACAGGTTTGAGATTTTTCTTTGACCTAATTGGTTCCTGATGCCACAGAATAAGCAAAAAAAATAATGGACAGACAACGTTAGAAGAAGGAAGAGTTTGAAAGAGCAGAGCAGGCCATCAAGGACGGATTTTCTTTATACAAAGCATAGAAAATGTTTGAAAATACTCGAACAACAATGAAAAGATTCATGCAGAGTTTGAAATCGTCTCAATGCAATTCTTCTGGTCTGGCTTCTGACCAATACACCTCGTATCGATCCCAGAACAATGTTACTGATTGTAATATTATCCTGAATTACTTTTCTAAAACATAAGTATGTTTTTTTTTCGATGAAACACACACCGAACCAATTCAACCCGCAGACGGTTCAAATCACCCCACATAAAATATTAATGTCCAAAAATCAATTCTTTTATTTTAGTCAATATTTGGTAGTTTGAAGCTTGATATAATCATAAAACATGATTGATCGAGAGAAAACAAGTGTAGCTCAGTGTACAATGTGACTTTTCTCATTCCGACCGTATTGATTCGGAAATATTAGGCGATTTGCTTGGGGGGGGGTCCAAATTTCCCCCTACTTACCCTATATCCCATAAACGGCTCGCTAATTGATTGATTATAGCTGTAGTGAGATTATAATAATTGAACCTCGTGATGTTATGCCTATTCGGAAATATCAACACATAAGCACAGATGAAGACTCAAGGTATCTCCTTGCGCCTTTTTCATCAAGTAATATTGTTTATTCCACAATTGGCACAAACAATTGTTGCTTTCTGCCTTCGATTGAATAAATAATTTTAAAATCTGCAGAATTATAAGAATTGAAACTCTCGCGCAGTATTGTACCCCAAAGAAAGGAACCTTGAACTGGTTTCCCTGTTGCTAACCGGCGTTATGTCTTAACTCTGGTCTGCAAAATTGCCCATTACGTATCGCCCAATCCTTTCTATCGCCGTTCTAGCCAAAACCCTAGAGAACAGGGGGTTCAACACAACAGTCCATTTGTTCTGCTACCCCTTTTGCCGTATGAACACACGATGATCAAGCACGGCAACCGGTAGCAATCGTTTCTGTACCGTCGCCACTTCCCTCCAGCGCCAGCGCGGTTTGAGTGTGTATATCGATACTATTATTACTTATTACATTCAGTTACTCACAAGACAAGGAAATAAATTAAAGCATTTCTATACATACGATTTGGCCTTCAACCGGACGATGAGGTTCGTTATTCCTGTAGCCTGTAGTCGCGCGCCATTTGGCAAAGTGCTTGGGCATAGCGCAGCCCCCGGCCCCAGCGATGGCGTAAGCCGCCGCCGCCGGTCGAGTACATACATACTCTGCAGACACAAGCGGAGCAGTATTTCCTATATATGGGTTCAGGTTTTTGCACTTGATTCTATTTCATTGCCCGGCTGCTTGTAATTGACTGGGGTTGGCCACTCGGGGAGTTCGTGGACGCAACCGATTTGCGGAGAACGTTCTCTATCTCCGTGCAGGCGGCGAGAACGAGTGGGTGCATTCAGTCAGTAGGAGAACATATAGTATGTGAGCTGGTTACATCATTGCCCCTTAACTCCCCATCGCGATCAGTTGCATTCTATGCGAGGGATAGGGTGTATCATGGAACAGAATAATTGAAAGTAAAAAATACATTTCTGAATAAAAGAGGGAAGAGTATCAGAAATGAATCATAAAGTTTTTTGTTCAAATAGCTTTTCAAGAACAATTATTGCAATTTATTATTAAATATTTAATAGATAATTTTATAGGTGTATAGAGTTTTAAGATGGCAGCATTTGACGTAGGACTACGTCTTTGATTCCTATATAGGGGGGTATTATACGAAAAATTAAGGGAATTCAAATGCGTATTACGCAAAATCGTTATTGCGATGTATGTTATATTATATACCATTATATGGGAAAATTTATTTAGTAACTTTTATGCTTACACTCTGTCCAACTTCTATAAGACCAGGTGATGAGGTGATCTTGCTGCTTTGTGCCATTACAAATAAACAATGCTTCAACTTATATTCTAGTGTGTTGGTATTGGTGACTACTATACAGTACATGATTTTCATATGTGTGTGTGCAAACACTGAGCGTAAACCAAAGGTTTTGTATTTCTCAAGAGTCAAGTTTCTATAAGACCAGTTACATTTTTCCGTTGTTTTAGTTGTTTTGATCAATAATTTTGGAAAATGCCCAAGAGAAAAGTGCTCACGAAAAGAAAGAAAGAACAAATCGATGCATTTCACCAAGAAAATGTTGGTATCAGAAAAATTTCATGGCGAACCAGCACAGGTGGATGAAAATCTCTAAGTATAAACCTGAATCAATTACCTATGGTACGATGTGACCATTATTATTGGATATAGTTTCTTTCAAACGACACCTAATCCTGTTGTCAATATTTAAGAATCATTTCTTTTCGATTATCCATTCTCTGAAAAATCGAACACTTGGAAGGTTATTATTCAGTTGAAAAAAATCATCATTCAGGTTTCCTTCGTCGATGAGATCGCCCACTGGATCCGGCGGAAGAATATACAGACCAGCAATCTCATCAGAATTATCGATTCACGTACTGATGATTTCCTCCAGCTCCTCTACTCACGAAATTCTACGGATCGCCATCACCTGAGGTTATTACATTTAAAAGGTATATTTTTAAACTTGTCGACAATATTTTGTAAATTCATCGATACTTTCCAATCATTCTCAATTGAAAATGCAAAAATAAATGAAAAAAAACCTTCCGTCTTCCAAAGTAAATGAACCAGAATGTGCCGCAGAGGTTAGATGTATTGGCATTGATTCAACAGAAAAAAAATGTTCGTTATGGCCAACGTTCGATTTTTCGAACACTCAATTTCTCTGACTGTTATTTTCCTGCAAAAGGCTTAATCGTATGATATTTGCCCTACATCACAATGTTTGCTCTTTTATCAAAGAAATACTGTAAAAACAACATATATACAACAAACATATTTTTGTCTTTTATTGGGTTTTTTAATTGAAATTGAAAACAACTTCCAGACATACTGGTTTTAAATCAAATTTATTGCACAACAAAGTTATAAAAAATTGAATGAAATTGATGGTAAGTGGTAGCTAACAAATAAGGCAACCTTTTGAGCCGACGTTTGGAGTATTGAATGAGGAAAATATTTTCAAAACATCCTGGTTCAGATAGCTTTTCATCAACACCAATGTACAGTCAAAAATACAATGAAGTACTTCCGAATCATTTACTTCTGTTTTTGCATCAAAAACACCATGATAATTGGGTAATTTGGCATCAATTCATAAAATCCGGAAGGTCATAGCATGGTTTATTGAATAGGGGCTTCAAATTCTGGATTGGTCAGCTCATTTACCACGTAAAAACCCTATCAAGAACTTTTGAGGAGTAATCGGACGAATAATAGATGCAGCTTACAAGCAGTATGAGTGATTTAAAGAGCTTAAACGAGCAGTATCCTTAGAACAAGATACACACTAGAGTAGTGCGGGGCAAAGGTGCGCACCTAACTGTTGTCATCCAAAAACTCTTGAAATAAAAGCAAATTAAATTCAGTTTGCTGACCAAGTTGTAACTAATATATTACTTTCGAAACGTAGTACAATAATTTCTCGAGTTTTGTTCGTAGTTGGACAAAACCAATTTTAATACAAAATGACAAATGCGTACTTTTGCCCCTTAGTGGGGGCAAAGCTGCGCACTTATTGAATTGTACTTCTGAGGTAACCTGTAACAAAAATAAATGTTTTATCATTATCAGCGGGAGAAGCATCATTACCAGAGTGTGTAGGCACCATCCAGTGAGGAGGAGGGGGTGATGTATGATATTTTATGGGCGGAGATGAGTGAATGTTATGGTCGAACATACCACGTGGAAATTTTTGGGAGGTTGGAGACTGACAATATAAGGTACCTGAAAATGTCCAACATTTGAACAAGAATTCTTTTGATTAACAAACTAGCGACCCGGCGAGCTTCGTCCCATCCTCAATTGATATATTGATAAAAATAGACGCATAGACTAAGACGCATCAATCCTGAAACCGACTGTTGAAATCCGTTGCTCCGTCTTGAGTTAAATCGTGAGGAACGGACACCCAATCATTTTTATTTTTATAGATCAAGTTTATAAATACTTAATTACCTTCACTTAATTTATTTGAAACTCATTGTTGAAAAAAAACAATACTTATTTGAAGTTCATTGTGAAAACATAAACGTAAACGAAACTTAACCGTTATTGAATTGAGTGCATGGTGAAAATAAAAACAATTTTCATTTGAAATATATTATTATTTTTCTTTCTCATCTTAGATTTCGTATTCCGACGATTTGTCTTGGAGCGCTGCGCAGCGCAACGAGTTTTGGGGTTCGAAGAGACAGACGATGGTTCCTCACGGAAGCAGCCATTGAGTACAGATGTGTTTTTCAGTCACTCCGTTTTTATTTCTTGCTAGCTTTTGTTTCTCAACCGTCCGTGGTGATAGAAAAAGTGGTGTTTCAAAAAATGTCCGAAACAGTTTATAGAAGAGATTACCAAGGATTATGAATGTTTTCTATAATGTTTTCTTGGGTAATTTAGAAAAAAGTGTTACGTTTAAGTTTTTCGTTTGGTTATGTTTAGTTTGGAGAAGAGTTCATTTCTCCCTTTGTCGTTCATCGTTGCGGTTGTGTTTGTAGTGCGGAGAAGATTCCGGAGAAAATATAGGGCTGCAGAATGAGACCCGCACACACGCTAGAAACACGGAGAGCTAAACAAAGCTAAGTCCTCTCACATTACTCTTTTTCTCTCAATTCCTCTCTTTCTCCTTCCTATATTTCTAGTATAATCTCGATTTATACGCTCTTTTCAGCAGAACTAATTTTCCAGCTTTTTTAGCTAGGAAAGATATACCAACAGAAGGGCGACAACTCTGAAAAATGACGGGGAAGAATTAATAACACTATTATCATGTTTGCAGTAATTGTCTGGAAGTCAACATAGATGTGCGTTTCGGTTGGGAGATACTGGGAGATCACGGGAATTCATGGTCAACGCAGTGATTCGGGAACAGAAATGAATGAACTTCATCCATGGATTTTGGGTGATTTGGAGAAAGTGGAACTGAATTCAATTTGTGGGGATACATTCTGCAACCAAAAACATGTAAACAAACTGTGTTCACCTTGAATTTCTGTGGCTTCTTGCGGTTGCTTCCTGATGAAGCCGCGCCTCAAGAGCTTGACATGAATGGACATGTAGTTCCGCTGCATTAATATCGGAGCAAATGACCCGTGAAACAAAACATCTTTAAATTGCGATTTCAGTTGCCTCCTGGAGTATGAATAACTGGCTCGGAATTCCAGCCCTCAGATGTAAAATCCGATGTTCAAATGAACGAACTCCAGGTTGCATTTTCATATTTATGCTCCGTGTTTGTTTCGTATGCATTGTATGCCGCTTTTGGAATCCAAATTATATCCAAAAATAGATCTTTTTGTATGGTTTTCATGCGTACGTTTCTGTGTTGAATAGATATTGGTTATGGGCTGTTTTTAGCGAGTGATATCAGTGTACGGTGATTATCAGGGATGCCAGGTGATTTTTCCAAGTGTCTTCACATGATACGAGGGGATGTCTTCACAGTCATGTCGGAGGAGGCTGGAATTGTTATATGGCGCATTCCATTAATTTTGCTGGGGTTTTCAGGTTTATTTCAGTAGATCTGAACGAACAATATATTGCGCAGCTACGAGCTAGATTTTGTGAGTTTAGAAGTGATGGTTGGCTTGATGGGTCGTTGATTGAGTGAATGTAGCCCCCGTTCTTTCATAGGGACGGAGCTTCGATAGTTAGATTTGTATGTTTCAGTATCGAGGTTTTGGTTGTAACTTAGACCATATCCATGGGACTTATTGTTGAGATGGTATGTAGCCGAAAAGCCTTCGATTTGTGAAGTGTTCGTTTGAGGGATCTGGATTAGCCTGTTGTATAGTATAGGCCCAGTGTAATAATAATACAGTGTCACAATCATTCGAATTCTCGCATCCGCGCTCGATGAACTGGTGTTGTTTAGAGACAATGTATATTCAGACCGCATGAAGTTTTCCGGAATTTGAAGTGGATATCGCTCGTTTGTTGAATTCATTCTCTATGCTACTGGATTTTCTGCTTGGAAAGGTTTGAAAAAGGCCAATGAATGACCCCGAGACAAAAGTCTCCGTTGATTGCTGGGAGCAAAGGTAGACGGGTGACACTTATATAAAGGCGAGCGAATGTCACTGAGACAAAACCCCTACATCTTTTGATGATATTTTCTCCCAATAGTTTATTTTATGGTTAATTTTATGGAAATAAAATCTCTCAAAAATCCACATACGCTAGCATACTGAAGTGTCTTCACATACTTCGTAATGTCTTCAAAATGTTTTCACATAATCCAATGTCTTCACAGTAGGTCAAATGTCTTCACAATGAAGAAATGTCTTCAAACCTGGCATCCCTCGTGATTATTGCAAGCAGTGAATCAGCGGAGATTTATTTATTTGCCGCTCTCATGCCGGAGACAAAGTTCTTATCGTTTTAGAGCAGCAGGAAATTTTTTATACAGTGAGGGAACGAAGAAAGAAAAAAATATTGAGGTGATACCATACCGAGGAAAGAATCCACACACTGCAGAATAGCTGACTTCCAGGAACATAGGATTCTACTTTCTTCCCACGCATTTGTAACCTCTAAAATAATTACTTTCTATTTATAGATTTCATTCGCGGTCATCGATTCTGTCGACTTTTTATAATTCTTTCATCTTTTTTAAAAAAAACATCGAAACAGAATACGCTCGATAATTAACAGGTTCTTCTTCTTCTTATATGGCACTAACGTTCCTAGAGGAACTCCGCCGTCGCAACTTGCGTCATTTTCATTAGTACTTAGTTGAGATTTCTATGCCAAATAACACGCCTTGAATGCATTCTGAGGGGCAAGCTCTAGAATACGCGTGACCACAGTGCAAGTCAGAGGAAATTTCTTTGAAGAAAAATTTCCCTGACCAGAACGGGAATCGAACCCGAACCCCCGGCATGTTAAGTTTGACGCTAACCACTCGGCCACGGGAGCACTTAATTAACAGGTTATAAATTATTTATATATATTTTTGATTAATTTTAGATAAGTTATCTAGGTTACCTTCTAAGGTTTCCTAAAGTTTATTTTCGCCGTTCCGATTAGATATCTATTAATTTCTATGAAGCGTTCCGGCTACCTTCTCAGGTTCCCCAAAGTTATTTTTCTGCGATGAAATTTCGGCAAAAAAGATGCGTTAAATAATTAAATAACAATAGCTGGTCCAATTAATTGTTTGGGTTTCCTTCTCAGGCTACATAAAGATAATATCTGCTGCGCGTTGTAACACATAAAGTTTTTTTTTTCGTCGAGTAGTCAATAGCTCGTGTTTACATAATCACATCACTTACCGCAGTGAATCCTGATTTTTCTTAACCATTCCCACTAACAACTATCCCTTCCATGATAAACGCTAGGGAACCACGCTATAGAGGCGACCCTTCTGGCCTTCGGGCGGCGAATATCATACTAACATTCCTTCCCTTCCCCTGGTGACTGTAAGGACGTGGCCGGCGTCGTTATTGACCATGTAAAGCTCGAATCACCGAAAATTGCACAACAGGAATGATTTGCTAGTCCCAAGCGTCATTCTGCGTGTTCTTTGTGCAATTTGGTTGGTTCAGGTCAATCACGGAGAGCAACTACGAATTGTACAGTCTACCCAAGCTCAAGCTCAAGCTCCAAGAGACAGACGATGGTTCCTCATGAAGCTAGAAGCCCAATCCTTTCCTGCCAGTTTTGCAACTTGGTTGAATTCGTGCTGGAGGTTGTGGCTCCCACAAAATCAAATGACAGTCTCAAATTCTTGAGAGTCATACCATAGAAAGCTTTGTCCAGTGCTCTGCAATGGTTCGCCAGATCCTCAGACTGCTCATTCATAAATACTGGTCTGAACAGCCGTAGGTGCTCGCTGACACATCCCTGCAGAAATAGAAATGTCAATAAAAGAAGATTCAAATCATAAATCATTTACTGATATGAGTCTCTTCCTCAGAGCTGATTTAGAAATACCGAGGTCTGCCGCAATCCGACGCTTCGAGACTCCCTCCCGAAGCCTCTGTCGGCCTGACAACATTTCTGGAGCGCCTTTCTTCAAATCAGATTTCTTTTTTTTGACGTAGGACTACGTCTAACCGGAAGATATAGGGGGTGAAATGGAAATCTAGGCACTGAACAAGTAGGAAAAAATGCAAGATTTGGAACGCTTATAACTCGAGCATTTCTCAATAGATCGCAAAGGTTTTTGTATCAATTGATAGGAAATATATCTACGCATCTATCATAACGAATAACATTTCATTTTTCTTGAGATAAATAATTGAATAATTGTGAAATATCAAGCATTGTCCAAATACACTATGTGCCCATTTTTGATTGGTCCATTTTGTGCTCCTCAAATCGTACCTACCAAAACGGGCAACCAGAGCAGCAGCGAAATAGAATGAAGCACGATTGGGAAGGAAAAAGAAAAAAATGAGGGAAACATTGGTCGCAGTCTCACACATGCGTAATTCTCGAGCCAGCCAGTCAGCTTAAAAATCCCCTCTCCGCTGCCGTAACGATCATTCTCATCCGAACCGTACACCACATCGTTTCGCATCACCTCACATCAACAAACCAACACAAGCAGCCATGGTTGGATATGGCAAAGGAGGAAAAGTGAAGGGAAAGGCAAAATCCCGCTCGAACCGTGGTGGTCTGCAATTTCCCGTAGGTGTATCCGCCAATTGCACCGGAAAAGGTAGCTAGGTCGAGCGCGTTAGTACCTGTGTACCAGTCCACCTAGCCGGCGTTATATAGTTTCGGCCGCCGGAGTGATCGAGTTGGCTGGCAAAGCTGCTCGCGACGATAAGAAAACCTGCATTCGGAACATAACACATTCGGTTCGGCGGACATCAAGACAACAGGCAGTTGCAGCGAATGGCGAGTGGCAAACGCAATCGCAAAACGGCATCAGGTAGCAGAAGAAAAAAGTTTGTTCTTTATACAAACTGCTTTGGTGGCAAATCCAGAACAAGGCGGCATCGAGGGCGTTCGAAATGTTTTTTTTCAAAACCACGAGTACTAAGTTTTCTAAATTGGAACCATTCCATAAAACAAGGCGCTTTTCAGGGCCATTAAACCTTCCAAAAAAGAGTTTAGGAAATAAAGTTCAATGCTTTCTAAAACATTATCCAAAATAATAATAAAACACAAATTGATGTTTTCATAATTTGTTTGCCAGGATTTGATGAGTATGTGAATTTGGCAGTTGTTCTGAGCTTATTGATAGTTGGGGACTTTCCTGATTATTCAATTTTCACCAATTCTTAAATTGTTTCCAGATTGAAAGTACAGTAATCTACAATTAGTTCGACATTTAGCTAATTGGACGGACATGTAATGTGACTTATTTAGTTGGACATTTTTGTAAACATAGAGATCCAAATTATGATCCCACATTGAAAGTCGACACTGTACCACTGTCATCGCAAATGTTCAATTACAGGTTAAAATTACCTCCAATCCGGCACTGAGTGGTGGTAATGCGACGTGCCATTGAATGTAATCTACTGTAAAATATGTCACAAGCTGGATGGGAAGAAATTTTCCAACTGTGAAAGCTGTGGCGAGTGACAACAAATCGCTAAACAGGAAGGTTTAGCCGAACAAGATGGGATTATCGATTGATAACAAAAACACAACACCAAAGGTTCTTTTCAGAACCATTAACATATTCATAAAGAGTAAACAGTAAACTAATCCATTTTTCAGGTAGATAGGTAGGTATTCACGTAGGTGAAGAAAATAAAACAATATATTTAAAATATATATTTAACAAAAGCTGTCCCCTTTGCATAGTCCTACGTCACTCCGGTTATGTCCCCGACATTACCCACCCGTCTTTTTATCCCATTTATTTATTCCAGGCTCATTAGCATTTTAGCTGTAACAAAGCCGAATTTTAATCGTGTACATGTCACATGGTTATCATATATTATAGCACATTACATTACACAGTTGCCATTAGCCAATATTCCTTCTATACCATTGCATATGGTACATTTACACAGTAGCCATTTAGGCGTAAGAGTATTCTGTATTGTATTTTTCTTCCATTATCCAGTTAGACCACCGGACAGCGGAGAAAGTTGATTGATCATTGTTGAGCTATTTATAGAACAGCAGCCCTATGTGTCTTGTAGAGCAGAGCAGTTGTATGGATGAATCGATCAAATTTCGACCGTGGATCGATCTCCATCGCTGATGATTGTTGTGTGGACGTAGCTATTCTGTAACAACACATGAGGGTCAATGAGGGTCCTGAGTTTTGAACTCACGATCGATCGCTTACTAAGCGAACGCGCAACCAATGTGGCTACGGAGATCCCCCAATCAGATTTCTTCTTGTGGATCAGTTAAAAATTTGGTTGAAATCATTTTATAATTTTTTGAGAGCAAAACGCTTGTGCGAACTTTTGCCCCACAAGCAATTTTTGAACTAATCGCATTTTTAAAAAAAGCTCTATTAAGAACTTTTTCACAAAAACGAATACGCACTATCATTTACTATAGAATGAAAGTTTTCTTGATGGTGTAGTTTAAAACTTTCCAGTTATTTCAGGTAAGTAAATCGTCATCCCCAAAATTGTAAAAATTATCTCAAACATCGTAAAACTCTTTTTACCTCATAAATTTTTGCCACTTTCATGAAATGTATCATGTTTATATGTGTGAGCTGCAGATGTAATAATGTATCAAACAAATGCACTGTTGTTGAATTTTTATGCTCGTTTGCTTCAAAAAGACCAATGCGCACTTTTGCCCCGTGCGCACCTTTGCCCCGCACTACTCTACAACATGACGCAACTTAGTCGAAACCACCCCAAAAGGGGTTATTTGAACTGATTGAGAACTAAAGATGACCTACGAATTAGAAACTTATTGTAATTCATGTGAAATCGACTTTTATTTTGAAAAGGAGTGGGAGTTTTTTCATCTGGTTCTATAGTTATGAAACACTGGAATTTATGTTTTTTGAATGTTTCACACCTGAACACAACAATAAAGTTCAAATGGCCAGTCTTTTAAATGAAGCTAGTTATTATATCCTAGACACACCCTATTGAAAGGACGCAGGGAAGACCAAGAACGCACGTTTTCCTTAGCGATATAATTTTTTCTCTGTTTGCCGCCGTTCTTACGAGTTTTGAGTCCCTTCTTTATGTGTGGCATCTTTCTCGTTCCAGACAAGCCAAATGGAGGGGGAGTTGCTGACGAGTAAACTGGAAAGTTCATGGTCATTTGGGACAAACGGAAATTCATCAAATACTTTATGCGCTGGGAATTGCTTCATTTCGTGATGATTGTGTTGCTTAATGTGCCAACACAACCATCACGATCAAGGAAGTGATACGGATGCCAATGGTTTTCAAATTCACGTTGTGACTTCGATATTGTCTATTGGAGCACAAGAAATTAGCTTCGTCACAGAATGTGTCCAGAACATCTCAATCAACTAAATTACTCACTCGCGTGCAATGCGGTCAATGAGCAGAAGAATGAGTTATCGGGAAGTCAACATCATTATAATTTATTTGTTAAGATTTTCTCAGCTTATAACGGAGAGAAGAAAAATTGTATTGTAACCAGCTACATGTCTATTCCTGTTCCTGCTCCATCAGGTTTGCGTTTGTGGGGTTCCCTTTCAACGGCAGGATTGAAAGTAAAAGCTACAAGAAAAATATACATCGACGTCTGTCGGAAACCTCATTGCGAGTCCATGGAGAGGATATGTATTTTTAATATTCCACTTAATTATTATCATGAAATGTGTTCACAGTGGGTGCTATCAATGACCGCCGCTTCGCCAATTCCGAGGATAGATTGACGGGTTGTTGGGTTCGAAATACTCTGCTCTCAAGGCTAGGATCAGACGATTCACGCAAGATAAACTGCATATCGCCTCTGTTAATATGTTCTATTCGCACAAGGGAGCTCGCGGTGCACTGTGGGTTAGAGTGCATTCAAATGATCATTGTTCAATTGACGTTTAAAGATTTTTGTTTAGCGGAACATTGTTTAACTTTTGGCTGTTGGACATTGTTCAACTGAGGAGGCTCAACACAAACAAAGGACGGAAGAATGGAACATATCACAAACAGCGGTGCAATTTTTTTTCGGTGGAAGCATCACATCGATTTATATTTCGTCTGGTGGAGAGTGCTTCTGTATTTTTGCATCAAACGCACCCATTATTTTTATTATGATGCATAGCCAAAGGTAGATTGGAGTGGCTAAGATATGTGGAATAATGGAGCTGGTAGAACAAAATATTAGGTTGGAAAAAATGAAATCCATTATTTATGCGTGAAATTCAAAAGATGTTTCGATCGCATTTTAATATTTATTTGTTTTAGTTTTCATGTTAGTTGATTAGTGTATCATTGACGCCGAGTAAGTACCGGTAAGTTTCTTCGGTTGGTGTACAGATGGCGTAACTTGATTATTATTCCAGTGAATCAAATTTCCAGACATTCGTTGGGAAGTTACTGTCATTACGCGTCTTTTTCAGTATATGTCAAAAAGTTGAAGCGTAAACAACATAGTTTTTTGCCACTTCGAATATGTCGAATTTCGCACCTACGAGAGTGTTTTTTGCGGGGAGCGTTAGGAAAAAAGCTGCGGAAAGTCATCGCATTTTGGTGGAAGTTTATGGTGACCATGCTCCAACTGAGCGAACTTGTCAGACGTGGTTTGCACGGTTTAAAAGTGATCATTTTGGCTTGGAAGACGAAGAACGTTCCGGACCGCCAAAAAAGTTTCAAGATGAAGAATTGGAGGTTTTACTCGATCAAGATCCGTCACAAACGCAACAAGAACTTGCAGATACACTTGGAGTAGATCAACAAACCATATCAGATCGTTTAAAAGCAATGGGAATGATCCGAAAGATAGAACATTGGGTCCCATATGAATTGAAGCCACGAGATGTCAAACGCCGTATTTTCACGTGCGAACACCATTTGTGACCATTTTTGCAGAATAAAGCATTAATTTTTGAAAACAAAAACGAAGAAACTTACTGGTACTATTACATATGGAGAGAGAGGATTGTGGGTTTCTCTCTCAGGTCGGTCTCATCGGTCCAAGTACGATGAGTGGGGCCAGGGTTTACCAGACCTCAACATATTTTCCACCAAAGCGTTCAACCGACTCACCTGTGTACCTATGGAGTAGCGATTGGGGCTCGCTGACCACCGGCACATTCTTGAGGTACATTCTCCGTCGGTAATTCCTGCGAGAGGGGTGGATTTCGTCCGTCGCGGACGGTTTCCGGGAGACACAACTTGTCCAGTCCTTATCATCTCTCGCTCTTCACTATTCTCCGTTATCTATAACTTTTACTTCCCTCGAATCTACTATTCAACTATTTCAACTATTTCTTTCTTTCTCTTCTATCCTTCCGATCCTACTTTTTGCTTTTTCTCTCTCTTCTGCAGTTCTTCCTTTTTCGCCTTAAGTCTTCATTTGGGACCGGTTGTCTCCCAACCGGTTCTAATGTTGTTAATTTTGACACAGTGTATATATTTCTTTGGCAGCATTCAGTATGACAGCATAAAGGTAAGTATTCTTGAGAATTGAGTTAGTGTTGGAAAATTTATTGTTGATTTCAAACTTTTTATTTCATTGATCTCATTCTTGATCCCATTTTCCTATCACTCAGGAAGATTTGCAATCCGAGGAAAGGTGGTAATCGCTTGGTGCCAGGTACGGACTATATGGTGGATGCATTAAAACTTCCCAACTAAGCCCCCAAAGTTTCTAGCGAGTCACTACAGACGTGTATGGCCTTGCGTTGTTCTGATGAAACACCTCTCCTGTCAGTTAATTTTGACCGTTTCTGGTGAATCGTTAGCTTCGAACGACCAGAGTAGAACCTTCCTGGGCGTTAGTCCTTGTTTGGCCACCGTTTTTGCCACTTTTCCTTCACGTTTTGAACATGATCGTTTTTGCACAATATTGTCGTATGTGACCCATTTCTCATTCCCAGTCACACCTCGTATAAGGAAGGAGTCGATTTTATCCCGATTGACAAGGCTTCGCAGATGGAAATTCGAATACGTTCGCAATGAACACTAAGTGCAATACGCTCAATGGCATAAGGAAATAAATTACATGTCAGCCACATTCTCAGCTTGTGTATTTTTCTCACTAGTGCAAAACTAAATCATCAATCTACCATCTTCAACTGCTTCTACAGGACCACCAAAGAGGTTCTTTTTAAAATTTTAGCATACAACATCCTTCCGGACATAAAATGCTTCAAACCTATGAGATAATATTTTTTATTAATCATTTGAATGGAAAAATTGCACGCCAAATAAGTCGAAAAACAGCAGATTTTGACGCGATCCTCTTCGGTTTTATTGAATATTGGTACAGGGAAACTTCTATAGAACGTACATTTCAATTTCAAAATTGTACGTTGTATCGAATTGTACGTTATATCGAAGCATAAACAAGAACTCCGAAATATAGCTCAGATTAATTTATTTTGTTGCTATGTGGTAGATGAAGGTTAACCTTTTCCCGGTGAACCGGTGAGGTTAAACTTTTTCGTCCTTTTTTTCATACAATTGATTGAGGCTAAATAGATGAATAACTTAAAAATGAATAAAAAAAAACATTGAAACCGAAATTAATTTCGTTTATCAAATCCAACAAAAAGTGAACCATTTTTCTCTGAGAATTTTTCACATCAAGCAAACCGATCCAGGAATGATAAATGTAAAAATAACCTTCCTTGATGAAGTTTTGAGACCACTACTCAAGTTTTTCTACATGCAATGTTGTCCAGGATGATCTTCACGGAGCACACTGTGCGTTTAGATACCAAACTTGCTCTTTAACATACCTAAGATTCGTCTAATACGTTGAGATTTTCATCTACAGGATCAACTTAAGCCGAAATTCAACGGATTTCCTCAGCATCTTGGTTCAAGTGCAAAAGTGGATATTAGCTGATGGGTTGAGCACTTTCTCAAATATTTCGTTGTTTTTTAAGATTTAGGTCCTCTACGTCATTTATATCCAGTTGGTTGATTTCATTCGCAATGCTTTGCAGCCTTTCAGGCGATACGGATAATGGCAAATCGTCTCTATCTTCATCCGGTGTCTCCACGTACTACAATTTCCGGGACTCCTTCTGTTTCCGATCCCATTGGCAACTCACTCGGGGTGCCACAGGGAAGTGTTTTAGGGCCCATTTTGTTTATTTTATACATAAATGATCTGCGACGAGTTTTACGATACTGTGACATTAATTTGTTCGCGGATGATACTGTCCTGTTCATCGCAGCTAAGGATATAAAAGAAACCGCGGAACACATAGACGAAGATTTGCATTCTCTGGCTCAGTGGCTTAAATTTAAACAATTAAAGTTAAATGTTGGCAAAACAAAATACATGCTCATTTCTGCAGCAAACTCCAGTATTGACGTAAATTTTGAAATAGATGGTGAGACATTAGAACGCGTGAAAGAAATCAAATACTTAGGAGTTATTATTGATGACACGTTAACTTTCAAGTCTCACATCAATAATGTCATCAAAAAGATTGCCAAGAAGTACGGCGTTTTGTGTCGTTTGAAGAAAGAGTTGACAATAAACAGTAAAATTAAATTGTATAAATCATTGATTTCACCGCACATAGATTTTTGCTCGTCGATCCTCTTCCTTGCAAATAATACACAATTAACGAGATTGCAGCGTTTACAAAATAAAGTAATGCGTTTGATTTTAAGATGTAGTAGATACACTTCCTCCAGTTTGATGTTGGACGCGCTACAGTGGCTCTCTGTGAAGCAGAGAATTTATTACATGACAATGGTGTTCATCTTCAAAATTTTGAACGATATGCTGCCTCGATATTTGTGTGATCGAATTGAAAGAGGAAGTGATGTTCATAGATACAATACAAGAAACACGAATGATGCAAGAACACCCAACTTTATGTTTAGTAGGTCGCAGAACTCGTTGTTATATAAAGGTATAAATTTCTTCAATTCGATGCCCAGAGAAATTAAACGTGCGGCAACAATGGCAGAGTTCAAGAAAATGTGTATTTCACACGTAAAATCTGTTTTGTAAACAGGTTTTATAATTTTTTTTCCTAAATCATTCATTTATGTTTTCAATTGATAAAAATTAATAAAATTTATTCACAGGTTAAACTACCATGTTCGTACTGATGATGATGATTTTTTTTTTGTTTTGTTTATGTATATTGTAAAAAAAAAGTAATAAGCGTTGTCTACGAGAGTTTGAGCCTCGCGCGCGTTTGGTCGGCCTGGACTATGTTAATGGAACACTGGCAGAACACTGATATATAATGAAATTTTTATGTGGGTCTGAAGTGGAAACTGGAATGGGGATAGCTCATTCAGAATTGTCGTAAACTATCTTATCATAAGATGGTTATATCGAGTATTTGTGAATGTGGCAGATCTCTATCATGTTCTAAGTAGACACTTTTAGATATTGGGTTCGATTCCCAATCTGTCAAGGATCTTCCCGGGTTGGAAATTTTCTTGACATGCCTTAAAAAAACTTTGGGTCTGAAGTTGAGATTATCATTATGATAATGTCGATAAGGATAGGACCATTGTTTTTCTTTTAAAGTTTTTGCCTATTTATGATGTTCGATTAATAGAAATTCATGCCTGCAACAGAGTCAGTTCGCTGTTTTGTTTTATAATACTGATATCTTAATTTGGTTAAATATAAATATTATCTATTAGATAAATCGGCCAGTTCAAACCTTTGTAGGGGTATGAGGTGGGTCATCATCATAATCATATATAGATGGCAGACTCCAGCACAGGCTCCTACCCATGTGCAATCCAGAATATCGTGTGCTAAACATTGAAGTGTTTCAAATTATCAGGGAAATTTTCACTTTGACTAAGAAATGAGAAAGATAGTCATGATATTTTTGTAATGAGCCTTCAGCATTTATATCACATGCTAGTCCATCGGTTGGATTCGGCGTTGCCAATGTTGCAGTTTAAACTGGATTTTTCCAGTTTTTTTTTCGTTGATCCAGTGAAACAGTTAAATCCTAAAATCTTCCAGTTTTTGAAATATTAACCAGTTTTATCTAGTTTTTTATTGTGTGGTTCCCCATCTTATGTGAAAAAAGTTTAATTTATAAATATTACTGTGCAAAGTATTTTTTCTGAACATAGCCTCAACAAAACGAAGAATATAAACAGGCTGGGGAACATTATTATGACAGATATACTGGCTACACAAAACTATGTTTCTTTTCACGGGGAGCAATCGGGAGGGATAAAAATAAACGAAAATATAAAGTTGAAATATAACCATACAATGTACGAACAGGCTTAAAGAAGTAGAAGGAATAAGAAAGAACAAAAAAAAGGAAAATAATTTAAAATTTTATATTTGTTACAACGAATATTTTATCAAGGAATTTGTGTTAATAACAAATACGGCATACAGGAAACCCTCTATCACTTAGTCTTTGTCTTATTTAACAGCCTACCCAATTATCAACGTGCTAATTGTCCTTTAATTTACATAAATATCAGATGTTCTAGGTCCTCCAAAACATTTTAAAGTTCAGATCAATTGATCTTTCATTTCAATCACGACAGGTGCAATGTTCATAGCAAGAATTTGCATGGTTCATAGAGCCCGCATGCTATACTGGCTTTCAGTTTATATAAACATCAGATGTTATATGTCCTCTAAAATATTCTAAAGTTCAGAAGTTCATGAAGTCAATGTGCTCCATTGACTTTAATTGATATGAATATAAAACCCAAGTAACATTGCTTCCGTTTAAATCAATGTGCTATTGGTTTCTCATGGTCACTCAAAGGATTTTTAGTTCTAAATATCATTAATATTACGCATGATTTAAATTCCCCCATTTGACGCATAGTTCGTAATAACATAAAATAATGCATACTTTGCATATAATGCATATGTACTATAGTGTTTATTTTGCAAGTATACATACTATGTATATTGTTCCAGAAAAACTTTTGACGTAGAACTACGTCTTTCAGGAAGGGTGCCAAATCAGAAAATAGGTCACGTTTTTATGAAATAAAGTTAACGTTAATAATTATTTTCACTGTGAACGAATTCTCATGATTTGTATACCAATCGAATCGGAAATTCTCTAAGATTTGATTGATATGCTATACATTACAATTCGCTAATCTCTTAACGGTTTAACTTCATGAAAACTGAAAAAACTTCCTTTTTTCCCATATATTTGTTCTGCCGATTTGTGTACTAACCCTACCCGTATTTAGAATGCTTATAACTCGAACATTTCTTAACAGAACAGAAAGATGTTTGCATCAATAGATAGGAAATATTTCTACGCGTTTATCATAATTAATAAAATATTATTTTTCATGCGATGAACAATTGAATAACTGTAAAATGTCAAGAGTTATTTGAACGCTCTAACTGCCATGTTTTGATTGGTCCGATTTACGGTTTCCCCAACACAGACTTCAAAATCGATGTACCTGTCGAAATCCGCTTTGCAAATACATGCAAGCAGGGCTCTGCATAGTCATAGTCAACTGAGGATAGTCAGTTGACTATCTGACTGGCTATACCCGTATTCAGTTAGTAATGACTTTTGGCTTCTTCACGCAGTCTCTCCGCCAAAACGACTAAACAGTCAGTCTGGTGTTTAGTGGAATGATATAGTCGAGTCGGCTACCTCCCTCTACCGACTCGACTATATCATTTCATTCTTCCCAGTCAAATTGTCCTCATTGCATTTTGAAGTGACTTCCCCCAAAACGAATTCGTTCCTCTCATTCTCTCTCCCATGTACGTGTGCATGCATCGATGTTCGATTATGCACTATTGCGCTATTATGCACGCCTAATGCTAACTAATACTAACGCGAGGACCTTTAAAGGGTGAACACGAAATTATTGCGACACCGAAAATGTCATGCCAATTTTCTTATAATGTTTAGAATCAAACCAAAATTTTAGGGTAGTTTTATACATATATTTACTTCAAAAATCAAAAGAAAATTTAATCGATGGCCCCTTGAGTGTAAAATTGAACGCATTTTCGCTTGATGCCCTCCATCAAAGTATTTACAGTGTCATCCGGTACCAGTTTCTCAGTTTTTTTTTTCCATTTTCTTAACATGTCCTTCTCGTCTTTGACTGTCTTCTTGCTCTTCCGAAGCTCCCGCTTCATTATTGCCCAGTACTGCTCCACCGGGCGCAGCTCCGGACAGTTTGGCGGGTTCATGTCCTTTGGAACAAAATGGACAGAATTGGCCTCATACCACCAAATCTGGCCAAAATAGCGGAGCTTCGTCGTGGTTGAATGGTGAATGTTCAACATTCTTCCCAACTGCCGGTGCGACAGGTCAGGAAGTTCCAGGTGTTTAGAAAGTATTTCTTCTCTCGACTCGCGTTGGTTCACCTCCATTTTCGTTGAATCGAAAAACACGACTTCGAGTTTGACAGCATGTAGACAATACACATCAATGAGAAAGTGTGCAAAATTTGGTTGATTTCTACCCAATGGTAAAAAAGTTATGCCCTGCTGAATATGTCGCAATAATTTCGTGTTCGCCCTTTATAGCATACTTGCTAAATGTCTAAGTTCGTTGGTTTGAGTTCACGATGGGTAGACAATAAACCGTCCATTGACGGGGTAACTTCTTTTTTTGCATCAGAAATCATGTTTTCGTTCCTCTTTATATGGACGTAAAAATAATATTGCGTACGCGGGTATGATTTAATGTCAGGGGGAAATGAAAGTGTGGATTGAAGTCAGTTGAATGAAGAGGCAGATTTGTATTCATTAGTCGAGTCAGTTAAAATAACCACTGACTGGACTAGTTCACCAGTCATCCTCGCTGATCAACGCTAGTCATTTTATATTCTAGTCAAGTTACTTTTTGTTGCCGGCGAGTTCCGAAGCAGTTCTAGTCGAAGCGAAGCCAATGAGTGTAAAGTCGGTCCTCATTTTTCACCTTCGAAGATTTCGGGCCCTGCATGCAAGTCGGGGGTATTTTTTGGTGTTGAGTACTTTTGTACTCGCTTGTCGTTGTGCAGACCGGAATATGTTTCCCTAAAACGTACTTTTAAACTGAGAAGCCTGGGAAAATCGTCATTTCAGATACCAGAGGTGAAAGAACTTTCGCGGTTCGAGAACTACGTAAACATGAGATGTGCAGTTATTTCAGAGGAAAATGTAAAATACAATGATCGTTTCACAATTCTTCCGTTCACATATTTTGGTAGTCCTAGGCATCATATCAAACGTAAAAGGACGTTCATCAAATTTATTTCTAACGAAGAATATAATCTATTACAAAAATGTTGATGCATTCTAGAATAATATTCAAAGTGGTAAACAAGTGAATTGCATAATGTAGTTGCGTAGTTCTACATCGAAAAAATGCGGTCGTGTCCTAGATACAACACCTTATATTTTTTTCGATCCGAAGAAAATGCTCCAGGATACATCATGTTGATCATGATTCCAAAAATTGGTTTGGAAAAACCTGATATAAGAAGGAAAATACCGAATAAAAAGACAAAATAAAAGGGAGAAATATATTTTCAATGTCAAAATTTGTTAGTTTCAAGTTTCAAGTAATACGTATTGTTTTAGTATTGAATGTGCTCATTTAGTATGGGAATAATATTGTAGGATCTAATCGAAACTTATTCCAAATTTCTAATGCATAGATCAGAAAAAAGATAGAAACGGAGTTTTCTAAATTCGCGTTAGCAGAAAATGAACAGAGGATTGAGATAAAGTTCGATGCAGTGATCTATAACCAGAAACCATGTCCCAAACATCTCAATTTTTCACAATTAATCTTCAATCAGCGATTTTACGAACATGAAGCAATAAATACAGTTTTCGAGTGTTATCCAAATAAAACCGTATTTGCTAGAGGTTCTACAAAAAAGATCCACACAGTAATGTCCGATTGGTGGGAAACGCCATTTTCTGCTCGAACGGTATGATTAATTCATTGTATATTTCGCCATTTTATGAGCTAGATATAAATACTACACGAAACTTCGAAGGAAATTCTATTTCTTGCTTTGGAATGGGTAAAGAAATGATTTCAGATAAATCGAATACGATCTTCTTGAAATGAAACGACTTTATAGGATCCGGTTTGTTCCACTTTTTTTCAAGAGCAATCTTCCAGTTTATTGAAAAATACTATTAGTAACCCTGGTTGGGTTACTGGTGGAGATATGAGACAAATAACTTCTAAAATAGGGCTATCACTCGTTCGTAGTTTCTCTGCACTGCAGTCTGCAATCTGCATAACGAGGGTACGTTATATCGAAGTTCCCCAGTACATATGATGGAAGCTACCCAATGTCACAATTTTCATTATCAAATGACCAATTTAAATCATGACTGATTTTTCAAAAGGGCGTATTCAAAACCATTGATCTTCCTTTCAAAAAACCGTAACTCAAAATCCAGAAGTATATGATTAAAATATGATTATTGGAAAATTAACTATTTAGGAAAAATAACATTTGAAATGCACTGTTAAAAAATCTTACTCAAAAAATTTTTTTTAGTGAGTTTACCACGGCACCACTGTTCGTGAAACTTCGTTAAATTGGAAGGATTATCCAATATAAATATACAAAAAGGGGGGTGTTTTGAGATATAAGATAATTTTAATATTAAATTAAATTTTTGAGTAAGATTCCTTATCAGTATTGAGGATGTCCAATAATTTTCCAACCACTTTGTCAAACATCTTATTTTAATCTAGATTTTGAGTTACGACTTTGTGAAGATTAACCAATGATTTCGAATGCGCCCTTCCAAAAAATCAGTTGATAATATTATAATGAAAATTGTGATTTTATGTAGTTTATATCATAAGTACCAAGTTTTAAAAAATCAGAGAGGGTCGAGTCAGCGACCGGCTGATTTGCAATGGAATTGATTTATATTTTGAGTCCCGAAACTTAATTGACCCATCGTATACGACATGTGTGACCAGCAATGACAGCGCTAACCACTCGGTCACGGGAACCAAGATAAATTCTCCAGCAATAATGACGTATTTTCCTGTTTCATTTCACCCACAGTGCACAGCTAGGTACAATTATTCTCGGGAAATGCAATCGTTGTCGGTGTTCTTGCAGTCGTTCATTTAAATAAGTTTTTTTATTTACACAACCGATGGCAGCTCTTAACACTACGCACCGGCGGCGTCGATTTCCCTTTTCCTGCTTTGCTCCCACATTCTCGAACAGTAAGTTAGTCAATAATCCGTTTTTGTTCTCCTTCCTCGCGTCAGATAGAATGAAATAAAAATAAAAACAACACACACACTCAACGTTCGAAGGCGCTCCAGCAACAATAGAGTGAACAGTGTCCTTCGCCATGTTCAACATATTATTAATATTACGTATATCTCGCTTTCAGTTCATACATAACAGTTCATGGTCGTTCAACGCAGAAAAAAAAGTTTCCGTTTAAAGACATTCTACAACACACAATATGCAAACTTCGTCTGAAAGGGAAGAGGATGGTGTCCAATACAGAACCGATGCGATGCTCGGCAGCAGTGCGAAAAGGGCTTCTAGCGCGTGACTGCGAAGGGGGCAAATACAGCGCAGACATCATCACATTATTGCACACACAAAACGGCAACAGTCGGGATCCAAAACGTCAGTCACAATATACGGTGTCTGATTTCAACCGACGCGTGAGTTCATTCAAGTGAGTTGTGCTGCCCCCCTTCGCACCGGTTTCTGACAATTCACCTTCAGCTGCTGAAACTGTATGCAGTTGGATTTTGGTCACTCACGGTCGCTGTTTTGTTTATCAGTGCTTCCCAACCATTCGTCATCCAATTAATTTCCGGGACTCGTGTTCCATAGGTTTATTTCTGCTAACCCAAAACCTGGCAACACTGACCAATGAGGATACAATTTTAACGATCGTTCTGTCTCGTTACTCCACGCCACGTTCTCGCACACATTTAATCGCCCTCCAAAATGCACCATCTTCAAGTGCTAAACACCGCCGCCGTCTGCACCGACTGCGTCTCTCGCGCACCCAGCACCCTTTCCTTCTCACGCTTTACTGTGGTATGGCGTTTCATCTCCTGAATTCCGCATGAATACACTTTTGGCGGTCTTCGAACCCCTGTCCTTCATACGTGCAAAATTGGTGGCACACATACGAGTGCACTTCTGGTTCAAATCTGACCGGACAGCGAACGACGAACCAATCGCGGTCAGGCGGTTGGATGCTCGTCTGATCACGTAATCACATCCGATAAACTGCGAGATACATATTGGGGGTAACCGAAAAGTCACCAGAGTTCAAACACTTTTGTCGAAACCACATGCCTGCGCCAATAATGCTGAGCCGCGTGAGAACGCGGCTCGAGGATGAGTTGTTTTGAAAAATGAAGCCCGCATGGTAAAATCAAAATGTTATGCAACCTGAGAACTGTTTGTTTATTTTGAACAAATGATATTTTATTTCACTGCGATAGGCATTTTTGGCTGTGAGACTGTTACATATAACGTTTGGATTGTTGACTAATTTGATCTTTATTTCACAAGCTAGTGTTCACATGGACCGGAGGGTTTTTTTTTTGTTTTAAAACTGTATTATAGTGACTTTCAACTCATTTGGCTGGTTCGTCACTTTTACTTCCATTTTTGGAAGAATGTCGGGAGTGAGAATTGAACTCGTGACCTTCAGCGTGAGAGGCATGGATGTTACCACTACGCCAGATCGTCTCCCGACCGGAGAGTTTCGTCGCACCCAAATTAACAACTACGGAAATCTACACTCCATTAATAAATTAGTATATTGGACGTATGTTGTGTGAGCATATTAAGCCAACAAACAGCGACTGTATACGTGATATTGCTATCTATGGTTACCTACTATAAGTAAAATTTAGCTTCAATGAGTATATTTCGTAATAGCTAGGGTATTGGAACGTGCGTCTCTCAAGCCGTTCCAAAAAATCAAATTTTTTGTTTAACTGATCTCTAAACCAATCAGAAAGTAATATACGAGGGCTTATCTGGTCTGCGCCTAGGATATCATGTCTAGTATCATCTCGTCGATATCATCGTTAACAACAAACATACCATGGCCGGTTGTAAAGATCGTGAATAAGAGTTTGGTTTCCCGTTCTATTATATTACATACTAGCTGACCCTATGCACTTCATCTCGCCCAAAACGTTACGTTCTGTTTTTGAACACTGTACATGTTAGTAATTTTAATTTTATACGTTTTAAATCAGATTCAACCCACCTTGATTCGTTAAATGTTAGAATATTAATCAAAACAAACGCGAGTGCCAATGATGTGCAATCGAATGTAATTTCTCGGTAATAGAATTTAAGCTTTTATTCTTGAACGAGGTTTCAAATCCTTTTTCGTTGTTCTACAGTTTGTCCTCTAGATTGTTAACTATCACTTGGATTCGAGTTGAGTTATGTTAAAGCAATAAATTAATAGAAATAGTCCCCTTAGAAAATGTATGCTGTTGGGGTAAGACCGTCACCCTTCGAGTGGAGTAAGCCCGACATGATTTCCAGTTAGATGAAGGTTATTGAGACATATTTTCCATCTATTTTGGATGCCTTGCAGCTCCCAAAGGAATCGAATTATGAGAGTGGGTCCCAGGAGAACCTCACTCTTGCAAAAGAGGCTATCGTTAGTGGAGTATCTATCAAACGTACTTCCAATACTTTGGAATCCCCATGTCTACATTACAGGATCACGTTTTGCGAAAGGTGGTTAGCTCTAAACTAGGACCTAGGGTCCATTGAACTAGTAATTGAGTTGTGGTGTGGTTTGAGGTGCCGCATGATTGATTTGCCTAATATCAAATTCTTTTCTTTTCCATATTCCATGTTCACCGGAGCTGGTTCCGACCATATCTCCGGTTGAGCGATTCGAACCATATTCGATAGTGACATCTAGAATCAGAATTCCTCCCATTTGGCGGTTACCACATTCAAACTGGTTCAGCTGGTGTCAAGTATATTTATTGACAAATTGAGGGTGCCAGTGTTAACCCCATGGGGTGCCGGTTTCACACGCACTGGTTGGTGAACTCTGTTTTGACGTAGGATTACGTCTTTCGGGAACATATTGGGGTACAAATTGAAAATCGAAAATCGAGCGAACCGTGAAATTGTCCAATTTCAAATGCTTATTGCTCATTCATTTCATGATGGATTGATTAGATTTTCGCGTCAATCAATTTCGGCACTCCATAACAAATTTTTACATTGAATAAAATAATTTATATCATGAAACTAACTATCGAACAATTGAAAAATCTCAACCCCTATCCTAACGGAAATACCCACTTCTGATTGGTCGAAATTAACGACACATGCGGCGAGTCCCTAACAGATACATCAAATCCAAACTGCCTGGGGGACATCGGCATTGCAAACACATGATAGTAGGAGGAGTTTTTGTTCCCATCGAAATGTGTTCCCTAACAGAGACATCACAATCAAGCTGACTGGGGGAAATCAGCATTGCATAAGTAGGGGGAGCTTTTTTCCCACCGACATGTATTCCCAAGGCGTCTGGGGGAAATCGGCATGTAAATACCCTCGTGGTCGATAATTTAACTAACGACGCGCACAAATGAATAGTGCTCATTGTAACTAGCGTGAGCATTGCTGATTCCATACGTGCTGGCGAATAAGTTGGGAGCGATAAACGAGTGTTTTTTCGTTCCAATCAGAATCTTTCGATGGGTTGATGGAAGAATGATGTTTCAATTAACTGAATAGAACTTATGCTTGATAGAATATAAATAAAATTTAAATTTGAAACTTTTATGTTGATTGTTTCTTAAAACTTTATATCAATGACCGATCATGTGTTGTAAAACTTTCAGCACAACTGTAAGTGTAAAATTGTATATGGTAGCTATTGTGTTTAAATGACTTGAAATATGAAACGATTTCTTTTTTTCCAAAGGAAAATTCATGCGACGTGCAAAATTGGAAAAATTAAGGAATATTCGAAAAAGTGATTTCACATATGCTCTACATATCGTATTGGGTGCTGTTAGCCCAATTGATATTCGCATTGAGACATGTAGCATCGTGTTCCGTTGGGTTTAAAGCAAAAAGGAAATGGGTTGAATAAACACTCAAAAAATAAAAAATTATGAATGAATTTATCTTTTCCATTTCAAATATATTTTCTCTATATTAAAGTAACAATTTTTTCTGGTTAGTAAACTTGTGTTCGATAATGATATTTATCTTATATTACATTGATGAGCATTTTTTTCTTTATTTCATCCATACACAACAAAGAGCCATCTCGTCCAGGACCACAGAGGGCGGCTTTGGTACGTGATACTCACCATCTAATGACTAATCACCATCCTTCTATCATTATCACTCGGTTATGGACACTGATGGAGTGAACAAACAAAATCTAACAACCAGACAAAACGGACCCAAATCATTATCGAAGACTTTAACAATGTAATTTTTCAAACATATTCATAATCAGCATGCAGCAGATAGCCTAACGGAATCCTACGTGAACTATGCGGTCATGTCTTGGACACAACCCTTCTGTGACTTTTTTTATGTCAGCTTTCAAAATTGACTATTACTTGAAAAAATGCAGTTTAAGAGAACTGATATTTCTTAGATCTCATGGAAAATAATCTAGACAATGATTCTGTAAGGGAAACATAATCACATAATCAATATGTGCCCTCAGATCTCACAAAACAATACTTTCCCTTATGGAACCGGGCTTACCCCCAGTTCCTCTAATGAATAAGTCTATGAGTTAAATTCGTAATTCCTCACGTATATCATGGCGTCTTGGCTCTTTTTAATCATATTCCGTGGACTCCGATGTATGTGGACGGAAGAATTGCCAAATAACTAATGTTGTTCAATTTTTCCTCTGAACTCATTGTATCTCTCAAGTACCGTCGATGGGTGCGAAAATCTGTCATGGTGGTTCCTTAAAGGTTCCTTAAAGATACCTGACTTCAGGTACAATCCAGGTTTAACGTAAACAAGTTAAATATTGTTGTACCCATAGTGCAATTCCAAATGAAATCGAACTAAAAATGCAGATTTTAAAAACTTGTATTTTTGATTCGGGCGAAAGTTTGTATTCCGTTTGGGTCGGAGGAAATATGAGTTTTCCACAGTATCTCGGAATTTTTTGACTCAAGTGTAACTTTTGAAAAGGGCGTATCGGTTTTAGTAAGAGAAATCTTTGATAATTTATATTATAATTTATATTATATATAATAGTAAAACTGTGAGTCGTATCGAAATAGTGTCTTAGAAAGAGTTATAGAGTATTGATGTTAAAACGTGAAAAAAATATACATTGAGAAAAAAAGGAGTACTCTTTTTTTTATTTACAAAAAACAGAACTTTCATTTGCAATATCTAAAATACATTTTTTTTATTTTTCCATATAAAATAGAAGTCATGTAGAAAATTTAAGAAATGAATCCAAGATGGTAAAACTATTTTTGACGAACTTTGGGGAACATCGAATTTTTATGAATTTTCGAAACTTCCAATTTTTGTACGTTAACGATCATTTTTAGGCACAAATTATGAATCCTGATGGGATTTGAAATGAAGAAGCTCTTTGTCAATCTCCTTCTAAATGCAGCCATTCTCTAGATGTTTGAAAAAACATTTCGAATTTATTGTCTTTTTCAATTATATATTTTTTTTAGTTTATATGTATATTTAAAAAAAAAATTCCATTTTTTTTTCATATAAAATAGAAGTCATGTTCAGAGATGAAAAGTCCAAGATGGTAAAATTATTTTCGACGAATTTTGTGGAACATCGAATTTTTATGAATTTTCGAAACTTCGAATTTTTGTATGGTAACAATCACTTTTAGTCACAAATTATGAATTCTGGTGTGATCTAAAACAAAAAAGCTCATTATCAATCTCCTTCTAAAGGCAGCCATTCTCGAGATATTTAGAAAAAATATTTCTAATTTACTGTATTGTTTATAGTAAATAGGCTCTTTTGATAGGTTTGTCGTGTTATACCGCCATGTTCATAAAATTTTATGAATTTGCTTATAATTTTCAACAACTTTTCCAAATACATCATTATGGTAAAACTATATGTTTAGGAATTACGTTGGAAAACATTATCGCTACGTTTTGTATTAGCCCAGATGTCTTCAAATGTTTTTCTACGTAACTGCTACACATATATTTTTACGATAATGATATACAGCACGAACTCGATTATATACAGTCTCCGATTTCTTTTCACTGTATATAATCGAATCCTGTATATAATCGAGTCAAAAAACAAAGTTTTTTTATTCTTTTTTTATGCATATATTTTTCGGTTATTGAAAATAAAAGAAGAATTTAATTTTATATTAATCCACCTGAAGTCAAAAAACACCTTTCTCAAATGATTTTTTTCCCAGAATCTCTTAGGAGATGAGAGATGATCCAATTTCAACAATGACTGAGTTATTGAACTTTTTGTTTTGTTTCGGACTCTGTTGCCTTAAACTGGCTCTACACTAAAAAGTACTCTACGTAAGCCAATTCTGTTACCTTCATTTGAAAGAAGAGAAAATTTAGTACAAGATATAGTAGTGGAACATCTGAATAAGTGGAATTAAATAACATTTTGGAAGTAAAAATTGAAAAGTTAGTAATTTTCAATGGTTAATAATTCATTTTATCCCGAACATTCTTACTAAACTTGATTTTTTCTATCAATTAAATTAAATCACTCAAATCACTCTACAATTTGTTCTTTGACACCCAACTTCTATCTTTTTTTGTTTTCGCTACAATATCGATATAAACAATTCCTGGTGAAAATTCAAGTAAAATCTTCAAAAATCGCCATTTTTACCCCCTGTACTTGTGATAATCACTTAAATTTCACTATAACGGTGAAAGGTTACATTTTTTCGTGAAATAAGTCATATTTGAAAGATAAAAAATATTTTTTTTTTCCAAACTGTATATACTAGAGTCCAAAATTGTATATAATCGAATCACAATCGAGTTTGTATAAAACCGAGTCCGACCTGTATTTAATTATTTGTTCTTGAATGACATCGTTGTTAGTTCAATTGAATTTTGCGTTTGCGGAATTAAGCTTCGTGTTCCGTTGGTGTGAAACGAAAATAGCAATAGACTCTCAGGTAGAATAACGCGCTTTGAAAATAAAAATTATGAATGAAAACTTACTTTTCTGTACTTTTCTTTTTTTCATGTATTCCATGTAACGGAGAAACATGTTATTTGCAAGTGAATCAAGAATCTTGAGCGAAAATTGTGTCTGAAAACAAATTTATATTATAATGACGATTTTTGGTAGAAGTACTAGGAAATATCTATTAAAAGATTTTTTTTACAGGCTCAGTTACATAGGTTTAAAGAAGCCACACTCTTACCTTAATTTTTACTAGAAAATATTAACATGTTTCCTTAATTCTATGGTTAATAAAATAGGAAACCGATTACTCGCGGTCACATAACATTTTCTTTAGGAAAAGGAAGGATGTAAGGAGATTGTAACAATGTTCACACTCACACTCACATTTACATTAACATTGTCATTCACACTCACACTTCACACTCAATCCTTAAAACTATTCTCACATCTAATATGTATTTACAAATTGACTTATTCTAATGTTGGTAGGAAGGGAACTGATAGCTCGCGAAGGACGAAGAGAATGGGGAAAGAATGTATGAACAATCACACTCGAAGATTGATAGTTTTAAGGAAAACATATATTTGAGACATGTAATCAAGGGCTAACCGAGCCAACACATTTCTCACCGGCACATTGGACTGCCTCCCTCGGGCCCGAAGGGAGTTTACTAAATTCGATCTGGCGACAACACGCATGACCACACAACGTGTTCGATCGCGTGGTAACCATGGCCACAAACGCAGAGATTACTGTCGGCAAGATTAAAACGAAAAAATAGAGCGTCTAACGAACAGTGAAAAGAAAAAAATTACACCAATTAGAAGACCAATCAATGAAGAGTTCTGCGATTGAACCCACAAATATTCGCTTATTAAGAAAACGTGAATGTTCGAAATAATTCATATCAAAAAATCAGCTTAGGCGGGACGAAGTTCACCGGGTCAGCTAATAACAAACAAATAACATTGCTTAGCTTTTCTTACTATAGCACAGAGAATGTGAAATACAAAAATGTGCTCATACTCACGAGAAATTTCATTTGCTCTCAAAGTTTTTTAAATTTAAAAAAAAAATCTAAAAGAAAGATCGAGACATTTCGACAGGATTACGTTTTCGATAATATACGTTTTCGATGTAAAAAATTTGTGTGTTTTATGATCGGGCATTTCATGATGGTTTTTTGATTCATGATGTTCTTGTACCAATCGATTTGAATACTCCTTAACAATCCATTGCAATGCAATAATAATATCTTCTATAGCTAATGTGTCAAAATAGTGTTGAAAATAGAGCTTCTATTTTCCCATATATCTGTATAGACCACAGGGCGTTTCCCTAACACAGACTCGAAAATCGGTAGTCCGAATTAGAAAACCACATTGCGGTCAAGACATTTATAGTAATTTTTTGCACCATTCAAAGCGAAAAGAGTGGCTTAACTAAATTCAGGAAATATTGGAGCTGAATTCGCCCGCAACAAAATGACTTTCAAATTTGATACAGATTTCAATACAGATTTTTTGAGAAAAAAACTAAGATATAAAGATTTTTTCATACTAAAAACACAGATTTTATTATGGCAACCCTGATGACAAGTATGTACAGGGGACATTGGAAAATTAAAAAAAAAATACTAACTGGAAAAAGTCGGCTTTTCCCTGATTTCCCCCAGTAGTCCTCGCTGCGCCAGCGAGAAAAACCCCAAAGTGCAAAGTCAATCAAATGAGAAAAAAAGGAAAATAAAGGATACTGCGATATTACGCGTCTCACGAACACGACAACACCCCGGCTAGCGAAGACTGCGATTTTCTTTGTTATGACGCTCGTTTGCCGGCTCACGGTGTAAATTGCGTACCTCGCGGGTGTTTTGAACTGCTTTTGGACAACACGGTTTCGTCTCCTTCGCTCTGGGGGGCAAGTGTCGGTGTGAGGAAAGACGCGGTTTCGTCTCTGTGTGAGAATGCACAAGAGCGAGAGGAGTGTACACAAGTTCACTGATCGGACGAGTTTGACCTTGAGGATGTATGCAAAATATTATGAACCGGCTGGCTATAACACAAAAGGCAATGAGTGTGTGAGGAATGTCGGCTCGCAATAGGAGCGGAAAGGGTCAGGAACAGCATTTGCTCTGCACTGTTACTATCTTTGTTGCGGCGGTACCATTCAACGAGACAGGTGAGGGAAATGACGAGCCGCCAGAGCCGAGGTTGGACGTGAGAAGTTGGAAATTTAGTGAATCACAAGTTAGAACGGAACAATAAAAAGGAGATGGGGACGCCGAATACTTTTCGACACAGATATAATCGATGTGAACAGGGTGCGCTAGTTTAGAACGCAATAAAAACATTTAAGAGAGCAATGGCATGAGAAAATATTTTGTTTTGGCATTTAGGGTGAATCACATCAAATCAGTAGTGAGTGATAGTGGATTTTCATTGGGGGGATATTTTCTGGGATTTATTAAATTTTGGACAGGTATAATTCATAGATCAATTTGCTTTTTAAGTTCTCTAACATTGGTGGTCAGTAATGTTTGACAAATCAATTAAGGTCACATTTATTTTGGAAATTCCTGTATTTAAAATATTATAATAAAATTTTTTAGCGCTATGTACAACAAACATTTGTCGTTCTGAAAAGTCTATTCCACCTCTGAACAAACAATAAAAAAACTACCTGCCTTATTACTATAAAAATTACACGGAGTGCACTTAATATCATCCTGTCCTAATTCAGAACGTCCGCGAGGGTGTTAGATAAACGGATTGAAAGAAATAAATATCATAATAATAAACTCGACATAAAACAGAGGAACAAATTGCAAAGTTGAAATTTTCAGGTTATTTTTTACGTGCTGTAAGATCGTGAAAAATCAACGCATAAAGATTGAATACACATCATTTAAAGCTTAAACTTTCTAATATGTTCATATCCTACGTACATATTTTTTTTCTTGGTGTGTGTAGGTATAGTGAACAACAATATCGGAAAGAAATGAAAAATCGATTAATTTCTTTTTTTTTAAGTTGTGAACTAACACAATTTTTTGATAAACAACTCAATAGCAAATCGAATTAACCTTATCAACCAGCTTTCATTTTCTTCCTAGAACGTTCCTGTGGGACCTTTCCATACAGAAATATTTGTAGTGTAGGTAAATATTAAAATTAAAACTACCGGTTTATTTCGTTGCTTCAACGAAAATACGGAAATACGAGAATATGTATATAGGATATTCTAATATTTGAAAGTTTGAGCATTAAAATTATCTATATCCCGTCTTTATGCGTTGATTTTTCAAGACAGCACGCATGTCAAAAATCACTTGCAAATTTTGACTTTGGACTCTGTTTCTCTAATTTTTTTTTTTCGTATGCAGTTCATATTCGTAAACTACATATAATAGGACATTCTTTACATTTGAAGTGTCTGGATTGTCCCAAATCATTCGCATCCCTTTTTATTTTGCAATCCTCACAACCCATGCGATCCAAGATTGATCCTAAACTCAAACACGCAGACACGCCGAAATTTCGAACCCTTCCGATTTTTTTTCATTCGCCACTCTTGGTTCTCAGACGTTCGAGACGCTCTTCAGCCCACCCCAGAGCGCGCACGAATCGAATGATGTAACTTCGGTGCACATGTACAGCATAAATTCAATGGGGCGACATGTCTCTCCGGCAGCACACATTCCGGTACGCGCCGAGAACCTTTGACAAAAACTGTCAACTGGTTTGGATTACTCACTTCTGTCGCTTTCCGCCTGCGTCGGGATAAAGAACCGTAAACTTAGCAGCCAAACGCAGGGTACGAGGGATCGAGAGCAGCAAGCAATCCGTCGCGTTTATGATGCTTTGTGGATGGGTTCCGCCAGCCATCGTGTGTCCGGAGTTATAGAAAATTGTGGCGGAGGAAATTATGGAATCAGAACTTGTCTGAAATGAGAGAGGAATGCGAAAAAACGTATCTATGTTTCTAATTGTTGTGAAAATTTTAGAATTGTCTGTTTAACATTTTTTCGTGTACAATATTTTTCCAGTTTCGAATATACAAGGTATCTGGTAGCTCACCCGGAATCTTCAGCGGTACCCAACCTTTTTAGTCGTAGGACGTCTTTCATGGAGGGTGCCCAATCAGAAAACACGGTTACGTTTTTATGAAATAAAGTTAACGTTAATAACTATTTCTGTTGCGAACGGATTTTAACGATTTGCATACCAATCGAATCGGAAGATTTGTTTGATATGCTATACATTACAATGCCATAGTCTGTATGTGGTTTAAATTTATGAAAATTTGAAGCATTCCCATTTTCCCATACATTTGTTCTGTCCATTTGTCTGCTTTCCCGATCAGAGCTGTCTATAACGGGTAACTTATGCCGTCGCTAGAATAGGAACAACGAAGGGGGATCGGAAAAGAGAATATTTGCGAAGTAAACTCCACCCTTGCATAGTAGGTAAGCAGTCGCTAACGTATAAGTATTGCATCTCCATTTTCCATCTCCTCTGAGGAAAATTCTCAGAATCTTTTGTTTGCCCGAAACAACAAAGATCGCTTATTCTGCTCGTTTTGTGTTTTATGTTTCCCCTCGAGATGTGAACGCTAGCAAATGTTACACTTGAAGTGCATCTGGCATTACACTTCTCTTGCATATAGGTCGCTTCTAGCCATCAGTGTTTGGCTTTGTGTGTGTTGCTTGTTTTCGTTGCGCGAAACTTAGAACTTGTTCATTTACTGTACATGTGAATAACACACCTTCGATACTTTTAGTTGCCATTCGTATTAGCTCTCGTGCGCATCGGCTCTGTATTGATGCAACAAGCCCCTAGCTTTGTTTGACGGTTTTGACCGAGAGTCGAGAAACGATTTTTTACATACGGTCATTCTCGCGATGTTTCACTTTTATCGCTGCAACTGTGTGCATCTGTTCGACGCGTGTTTGATGCTTGTTGAATGGCGATGCACGGAAGATGCCTCTCGTTAAATAGTCAGTGCAATCATATTGCACATATTGATATAAAGAAACATATTGCGACATATGACCAATTAGTGTATTGTTCTCGAAAAGGCAAGAAAGAACTTCTCCAATGAATATTTTGAAACTTTAGGACAATACTTAAAGCAAAGGGGTTTTTGAAAAGTTGAAAAATTGCCGAAATGGCACCAATTTTTGTTAAAAATGAGTATGTAATCTGGTAACGCTTTACATATTTCACGCGTTTAAAAATTCGTACAATAATATTTGTTCCAATCAACGAATTTGTTTATTTTATATTTTGAAACCTTAATAGAATAAAAAGGTATAAGAAATCACGGGTTAAAATATTTTATATAAAAAAATATAAAATGGTTAAAAAAACTTCTTTTACAATTTGGTTGCTTCCATAAAAATTATCGCATTTTTCAGTTTCACCACCATTGGAAAGATCTGTACAGCAAATTCCAGCACAATCGATTAAAACTTTTTGAGTATTCGATCATGCCATTTCAAAAAATATAATTTTGAGAAAACACATTTTTAAATTTTAGTCGCATAGACAATCAATAATTGTTCCAGCTTAATGGTTAGTCAGCAATTGAAGCGTCGAATAACAATACTTCAGTGTATTCGAACAACTCATTTTTTCAGCAGTTCCTTTTGACGTGCACGACTTTCCCTGACTTACCTTATACAGTTACTCAAACTAGGATTGGGCGATCTTTAGAAAAAGATCGATCTTGACGAATCGATTTTCTAAATGGCGTAAGGATCGATTCATCGATTAAATCAGTACCAGAGAATCGATCTTTGAAAAATTGAATTCCTTTTTTACATTTTTTTACGTATTCATGTTATTACGTGTCGCCTTTTTATTAAACATGGATTAAACATTTCACATTTCTGTTCAAATATCAAATTGAAAAAAATGAAAGCCCAAAAAAAATGTTTTCTGGGGCATTCGTCTTGTACCGTCGTGAAATCGTTTAATCAAATAGATTAATTGAAAAATTTTTATTATTTTTTTACAAATTATATTCGTCCAGGATTCCGCTGACAATAATTCCATAAAATCCAACCGTGCCATAAGTCTGGCATTCAGTCGAAATATTGGTAGTAGTCCTAGTGCTAGAAAAAAAAACGTTTCGGCTGGACCTGATATCACCATCAAATCTCGTCACAAATTTCACTGTCGGTTTAGGGAACGTGATGGTGTAAATACAACTTGTGACTACATGTTTGACAACCTTGAAAGGGATCCAATGTTTATGAAATTTGTCAGGAGGTTTATGGTGAAACTAAAATCAATGTTAACTTAAAAAAATTCTACGACCAAAAAGATCGGGAAGATCGAAACGAGAAGATCGATTTTTGAATCGATCCAAAAAAAATCGGAAATCGGGGAGGAAAAGATCGATCTTCTATAAATCGGTCCAAGATCGCCCAATTCTAACTCAATCTCGAATTAGCAGATATTTTTTCACTACTTTTGAAAAAGCCTTCAAACAACAACTTTTAAAACATTCTATTTAGATAATGATATATACATGATTTGAAAGCTTGAGCCTTCAGCTTTTGGAATATTTTACGATCATATTGTTGTCTTGGTGTGTGTAGATGCAGCGGACAAAAATATCGAGAAGAAATATAAAATCGATTCTCTTAAAATATTCCAAAAGCTGAAGATTTAAGCTTTCAAGTTACGTATATACCATTATCTAAATATAATGCTTCAAAAGGTTGTTTTCGACTTCTAAAAGAAGTGAAAAAAATATACATGGAAAGTACGAACTCGAGTTTGAGTCACTGTATGTATTTCCCCCTTTAAGTAAAAATGCATTTCAAAATATTATTGACAAGCCTATAGTATTGGTTCGACAATCATGCTTGTTTATAAAAAGTCAATCAATCATTAGCGGAGTTGACAAAAAACTGGTCCATAATCGACCTCTCAATTGGGAGGTCTCGTGTCAGGTATGAACAAGGCATTTTCTTTCTTGCCATCTGACGATGGATGTTTTCCCGTAAATCCCCCATCCCGTAACACAGTGCGTCTCACACACCAACAACGAAATAAAAAAGTTTACCACGAGCTGCACGAGGACGCCTCAGACGGCGTAACATTTCGTCAAATACGCCAGTTTCATAATCCGCTCCGCAATCCCTTGACAAAGCCATGAACTCTGAACAGTTTGTTGCTCCTTGCGACTGTTCCTCTTGAAACCAACACCGAAACCGTGCCGCACACAAACATGTGCATCCGCTGACTCGTTTGCCTTATTTCGACGGCGAGACACTCTTTTCTGAATGTTGAAGTGGAAGTCCGTCTGAGGGCACAAGACGAAATATCAATATGAAGGAGAAGATTTGTTCCTTCTTTCTTTCCGTCCTTCCTTCCTTCCGCGCGCAACCTTTTCGATCCATTTGCGTTACGCGGAATGTCTCCCGACTCGTTAATTCCGATGCCATGATTCAGCATCATTTGTTTGAGTACATAGTGCAGTGATCCTGTAGACGTTCCTAGCCGATTACTCACAACGAAAACGCTCTCGAATAGACTCTACTGATTTCGATGAAAGATAACGGTTTTATAATCAACGCCATTGCAAAATCGCGACTTTGTTCAGCTGTTATGCGTCACCTGCACGTGATTATTCGTTCATCCATTATTGATTCCCTCAAATGGTAATCCTGAACCCCGACACACAAATCGAAGATCTTCAGGCGCTGACGCAATGCTCACATTGCATTTTTGTTACACTTGGCTAAACTGCGACAGCGACCTAAGTAAATCTCGTGGCGCACGTTTTCCCACAGAAACGTGCACTCTTATGTCCTGAACTTTCTGGAAAACGACGGGCACGTTGATTCGTCTGTCATTTGAACCCGCTTGTTCGTCTCTGGCGGAGTCCTAGTCATGTTTATGCATACCGCCCAGCAACTTGGACGCGCGATCTCTTTGTTTTATTCTTCAAAAAGGATGGAAATGGCAATATTGTCGTGAATCAAAATGTGTGTTTGTTGGGTTAAATTTCAAAAAACAATTAAAGACCTATACTGATGTTGAGTGGAGGAGTTTGCGTTTTTGAAACCTATCGAAAGACAGAATCCCGCAAAACAATAATAAATATTGATGAGGGAAAAAAATCGTGGCATTTCTGAATGTACGAATGTACGACTGATTTTCTATTTTAGGCTGAATACTTTACAAATTTCTCACTCGATTGAAAATCGACGGGCACTTTCAGTTACACTCATAGACATAAGACATAGACATAACATGGGACAATCTTCTTTTTCTTTTTTTTATTAGATAGGCTTTAAACTTTGCAATTCATTCACCTCTGACTGTACAATGAAACATGCGCTTGATTTTCTACTGTGTTAAATCCCACGTTTTGATTGGTCCAATTTGCGCTCTCGCTGCTTTTCTTTTTAAAAGGAACAAGTTCATTGTGCCCGCGAAGATGTGTTTAGGTGTTACTCCAGATCTGGGTTGTCATAATAAAATCTGTGTTTTTGGTCTCAAAAAAAGCTTTTTATCTGAGTTTTTTCTCAGAAAATCTGTATCGAAATCTGTATTAACCCTTTACGGTCGTTTGTCTGCTCTCCGCCACCACAGCAAGAAACCATGCCTATCTTATATTTTACTCAACCAAGTATCAATTTATGCTTTTCCTAAACGAAGCATGATGTCTAGTGAACCTATTCACGAATCAATACGGTGCTTCTATGAGTAATAGATAACGGTACTCAGTATCAAACAAAGTAGTCACCCACACAAGACAACGCACAGTGCGTTGAATGCATAGGAATGTGGGACAAAAATCATGACAGCAGAATTTAGCCATTGTAATATTTTGGTGTGTTGGACAAGGTTGTTCATAAGTATCAGAACTATTGTTTGTATGAATGCCTTATGTTATTTGAATAATCGCATAAGTGTCTCAAGCGACAAAATTATTTTTATATAAAAACATGACATTAAAATTCATTGTTAAGTTAATACATATACAGATCGGACTCGATTATATACTATTTTGGACTCGATTATATACAGTTAGAAAAAAAAATATAGTTCAAATATGACTTATTCCATGACAAAAATGTAACCTTACGTTACAGATTAAATTTAAGTGGCTATAAGAGTGGGGTAAAAATCGCGATTTTTGAAGATTTTGCTTGAAACAGGTCGCTTAGGTCGCTTTGTTGTTTATATCGATATTGCAGCGAAATTAAGAAAAATAGAAGTTGGACGTCAAAAAACGAATTGTAGAGTGGTTTGAGAGCTTTAGTTATATTGATAGAAGAATCAAGTTGCTTGGCTTACGCAGCGTACTTTTTAGTGTAGAGCCAGTTTGAGGCACCAGTGTTCGTAACAAAAAAAAGTACTAAAACTCTGTCATTGCTGAAATTCGATCAAATGCGTAGAAGGATTTTTTTTCATCGAATATGATTATCTATCACATCCTGAGAGATTCTAGGAGAAAATATTTTTTTCATGTGAGAAAAATGTTTTCTGACTTTAAGGGGATGAATAAAAATTAAATTCTTCCTTTACTTCAATAAAAGAAAAATCTATATATATATATAAATGGATTTCTGTATGTATGTCTGTCTGTCTGTCTGTCTGTCTGATTCTTATGGACTCGGAAACTACTGAACCGATCAACATGAAAATTGGTATGTAGGGGATTTTGGGGCCGGGGAAAGTTTTCGTGATAGTTTGAGACCCCTCCCCCCTCTCTAAGGGGGTGCTGCCATACAAATTAAACACAAATTTCTGCATTACTCGAGCAAATGAAACCAAATTAGGCATCTAGAGGTTTTAGGGTGCAATAAATGGTTTTATGGTGGTTGGACTCTCTACCCTTCTCTCTAAGGGGGGGCTGCCATACAAATGAAACACCAATTTCTGCATTACTCGAGAACTAATCAAAGCAAATGGAACCAAATTAACCATATGAAGGTTTTGGGGTGCAATAAATGTTGCTATGATGGTTAGACTCTCCACCCTCCTCTTTAAGTGGGGGCTGCCATACAAATGAAACACAAATTTCTGAATTACTCGAGAATTAATGAAGCAAATGAAACCAAATTTGGCATGTGAAGGTTTTAGCGTGCAATAAATGTTTCTATGATGGTTACACTCTCCACCCCCCTCTCTAAGGGGGGCTGCCATACAAATGAAACACAAATTTCTGCATTACTCGAGAATTAATCAAGCAAATGATATCAATTTTGCCATGTGGAGGTTTTAGGGTGCAAATAATGTTTCTATGATGGTTTGACTCTCCACCCCCCTTTTAAGGGGGAAGCTGCCATACAAATTAAACACATATCTCTGCATTACTCGAAAATCAATCAAGAAAATGAAACCAAATTTGGCATATGGAGGTTTTAGGGTGCAATAAATGTTTTTACGGTGGTTAATTACTCCTCCCTCTTCTCTAAGGGTGGACTGTCATACAAATGAAACACAAATTTCTGCATTACTCGAGGATTAATCAAGCAAATGAAACCAAATTTGGCATGTGGAGATTTTAGGATGCAATAAATGTTTCTATGATGGTTAGACTGTTCACCCCCTCTCTAAGGGGGGCTGCCATACAAATGAAACACAATTTTATGCATTACTCGAGAATCAATCAAGCAAATGAAACCAACTTAGCCATGTGGAGGTTTTAAGGTGCAAATAATGTTTCCATGATGGTTAGACTCTCCACCCCACTCTCTAAGGAGGGGCTGCCATACAAATGAAACATAAGTTTCTGAATTATTCGAGATTTAACCAAGCAAACGAAACTAAATTTGGCATGTGGAGGTTTTAGGATGCAATAAATATTTCTATGGTGGTTTGACACGCCTCCCACTCTCTTAGGGTGGGTTGTCATCAAATAAAACACAAATTTCTGCATAACTCAAAAGCTAATCAAGTACAATTTCGGATGTGAGTGTTTTTCAGTATGAGAATTGTTTCTATAATGGTATGACACTCCTCCCTCCTCTGGAATGGTTGCATAAAAATATTACACATATTTCAATCTAAATTTCCAACCAAAAATGACAATTGAAAATTTTCGGAAACTCTGAAGGAAAAAGGGAAAATTCGGAAAATAAATTCCCATATGTTCTACAATTACATAGTGACAAGAGCTGTTAGTCCATTTGATGTTTGCGCTAGCGAAATTGATCTTTGTTCGAAACTGGAAATGCCAAAAAAATGGATCGCCGGATGTGTTGATAAGTGAAGAACTCGAGGAAGGAATTGTCAGAATTAGGGCTGTCTTTATTCTATCATATTTTCTGTATAGAACATTTATTCCATGTAACGGAGAAACATGTTATTTGCAAGTGGTTGAAAAATCTTGAACGAGAATTGTGTCTGAAAATAATCTTATATTATAATGAAGAGTTTTGTTAGAAATACTAAGAATTCTATAGTAAAAAGTCAATTCAACGGGGACGAATAGAAGATTGGACCCATGAACTTGTTCATAGTAAGGAAACGTGAATGTTTGAAGGTATTGATAACAAAAAACAAATTTTGGGCGGGACGAAGTTTGCCGGGTCAGCTAGTATATACATAAAAACCATTTAAAAATTTTTTTTTTGACTCGATTGTATACAGGATTCGATTATATACAGTGAAGAGAAATCGGAGAATGTATAAAATCGAGTCCACGCTGTATATAGTTCATAAAAAAATAAAAATAAAATGTTTATTTTTCATAATCTTGCATATATCACTGCTTTTTGAAGAAAAAATAATTCCGACCAGTACGCCACCCATGCCCAAATTTAATACAACCGCAAAGGGTTAATTTTAGGGGGCCTCCGTAGCCACATTGGTTGCGCGTTCGCTTAGTAAGCGATCGATCGTGAGTTCGAAACTCAGGGCCCTCATTGACCATCTTTGTGTTGTTACAGAATAACTACGTCCACGCAACAATCATCAGCGATGGAGATCGATCCACGGTCGAAATATGATCGATTCATCCATACAACTGCTCTGCTCTGCCAAGACACATCGGGCTGCTGTTCTATAAATAACTCAACAATGATCAATCAACTGTCTCCGCTGTCCGGTCTAACTGGATAATGGAAGAACAGATAGAAAACTCTTACGCCTAAATGGCTGCTACTGTGTAAATGTGTGTACCATATGGAATGGTATAGAAGGGAATACTCTAACGCCGAAAAATGGCAACTGTGTAATGTGCTAATTATAGATATGATAAATATGTGACATGTACACGATTAAAATTCGGCTCTGTTACAGCTAAAATGCCAATGATCCTGAAATAAATAAATGGGACAAAAAAAAAAGGGTTAATTTTATAATTTAAGCAACAGTGTATCAGATCACACTTTTTCTAAACGAATTTAATTGCCTTATGAACTTATTCACGAAACAAAAGGGTGCTACTATGAATAACAGATAACGGTACTCAGTATAAACAAAAGTTGTCATCCATCCTTGAGGAAAGGATTAATGAAAAACTCCATATATTGCGACACTGTGTAGACGAAAAGAGCTTTGTTGTGTATGTTGAAATAGAAATATAAAAGGCGAAACACGCCAAACTAATTATTTTTGTGATACATATGATACAAATATCACAATCAATATCACGAAGAAGCATTATAGCAAATATTTATTAAACATCAACATAAAAATATTGTTTAGTAAATACTTATCAGAAGTATGAATGAAATCTTGTTCATCTTTCACAATCACACAAAGTTATACATCAAAATAATTGCGACCAGTAGGATGCACATGTCTAAATTTCTAAAAAAAAATCTAAAAATCTAAAAATCTGATGTTCTGAAATTTTGAGGGTTTAATGGCTACTATGCAGTATTTGTGTATGCCTTACAAAATATTATATAGTTATAATTTTGTGAAAATTGAGGAAAAAATTAAAATAATTTGAATTTGTACAGTTCTGAATCGTATTTCGGACGCTTAAGGCATTTGATGCAGAAAAACAGATCTAAACTTTATGCACAATTACTATTTGGTTGATATTTTTACTGAATTAGTTCAATAACCTTTTAAGCTTTCTACTTTGGTGCCTATTTGATTAAAAACATCAACAATTATTGAATAAAAAAGTTTTTCAATTGAAGCGGATAAGAATCAAATTTCGGACAATATTTATGAAAACAATCAAATTTCGGACAGAGTGGATTCAAATTTTAGACACTCTGTTTGCATAATGGTTTCTTGTGGTTTGAAGCTCAACTTATATTTCTGTACAATTACTAATGCAATAAAATGATCAAACATGAGAAAAATGAAGTGTTCGGATATTTTGGTTATTGTTTTGAAGATGTTTTTTCCATTTTTTGAGTGAACGAATAATCGGTAATAATCGGTATCGGTTCTGAAGCAATGGCGCACAGTGCGGCGTCCCATAGACAAAAGTCAAAAAAAATCACTTTTATATTCACCCAAACTGAGTAGGCGGTGTTGTTTTATACATGTTTCAGGCATGCTGAAACGATCTCAGTAGCATTGTTAGCACACCCAATTTGTCAGAACAAGCATGTGCAGTCAAGAAGCTTCTTCTAAGCACGTGGCAAATCAATTTTCAGTGATTCATCACAGTTTTACATTGAGTTTTCGTTTACGTTCGATATCTTTTAAAGTGAAACCCCAAATGGCGACGGTAACAACACGTAAGTACAGGGTTTTCCAACTTTAAATTCAGAAAGTAAATTGAAATAAAACACACTTAGAATTCGAATTTCGATGAAACTTTTATTTCAAATTAAAGTTTGGTTTATTCCATTATGTGTGAAATACAACATCATTCAAATGTCCAAATCCGGAACAGGTAATTTTCGATGACTTTTCGGCACATATGGGGCGGTATCTCGGTCATAACTTCACGAATGTTATCTTTCAAATGTTCAAGAGTTTGCGGAGAGTTGGCATAGACACGGTCTTTCGCATAACCCCACAAAAAAAGTCTAGCGGGTTCAAATCGCATAATCTGGACGGCCAATTGGCATCACCAAAACGCGAAATTATGCGTCCCTCAAATTTCGTTCACAATATGGCTAAGTTCGGTGTTGTTTGGCACGTGGCGCCGTCCTGCTGAAACCACATGTCTCCGTATCCATATCTTCAATTTGTGGGGAAAAAATCGATTAACATGCGGCCATAGCGCTCACCATTCACAGTTACCGTCTCGCCGCCCTCATTTTCAAAGAAATACGGCCCGATGACTCCACCAGACCATAATGCGCACCAAACAGTGACTTTTGGCGGATGCAATGGCCTCTCAACAATCATGTGTGGATTTTTTGAGCCCCATATACGGAAATTTTGGGTGTTCACATAGCCACCGAGCTCGAAATGTGCCTCATCGCTGAAGAAAATTTGATGCGAAAATGCAGCATTTTGCTGCTGTTGTTCGTTCACCCAATCGACGTATGCCCGACGCATTCCATGGTCACCACGCTCTAATTTTTGTGTCAGTTGGACTTTATATGAATGTAGGTGCAAGTCCAAATGCAAAATTCGCCACAATGATGTGTTTGACAAGCCCAATTGCTGAGCACGCCGTGGAATCGAAACATTCGGGTCATCCTCCACACTGGCAGCAACAGCAGCAATATTTTCGGCCGAACGCACATTACGATGATGCACAGGTTTCACAATATCCGCTACGGATCCAGTTTGTTCGAATTTACGAACTACATTAGCGATTGTGTGCTCTGTAGGCCGTCCATGACGACCAAAATCCGTCCGTAATGCTCGAAAAACATTTGCCGGTTTTTCATCATTTTTATAGTATAATTTAACAAAATAATACGTTGTGCGATGCTAAAACGATCCATATTGTAAAATGACAGATATTCAACTAGCGATATGACGCTTTGGTTGACAGCTATGTCAAACGGTTGTCAGCGCAGGGCTGTATACTTTCGGAAGCCCGAAATGGAAAACCCTGTATAATCCGTTTCCTTAACTATTATTGGGACATGCCGCAACCAATGTGAAAATAAACGCTTCTTTGTTAAGGTAGTTTTGTTCCTTAAGAAAAAAAGATACTTAAATTTCAAATCCTTCGGCAAAAAAAGTTCCGCAGAGTTCCGCTCCAGAAAACCCCTCAACTTTTCAGTCATTATATTCTTGATATTCTGCAAGTGATTCTTGTTGCTCAAGTCTGCTCTTCTGACCACAGTTTACGTTTTTAAGATGATATTTCTACAATCAAGAAAAAGCAAATTTTCAAACAATGAGCTTTTGAAATTTTGCAAAGTTTATTGCTACAAAATTAACCAGAGATGGTCGAAATGCTGCAGATCATATTCAAAATTCGTAAAGCAAAATTCTGACTGGTTGTCAAAACCAGTTAAGCTTCCGGCATATCAGAAAGGTAAAACTAAAGACGATTTGCAGTCTGTTCCTCAAATTGGTAAAGGAAGACCTCAGAAATCGTTTAACGAATGTTCGAAAAAGACAAAAAGGCGACGTGTTGAAGATCTTGTTAACAACAATGCACCCGAAGAGCTTGCATTCGCTGCCAATGTATCAAATGTTCGAGTGGAAATCAGGAGAAAACACTGACGGTGACACAAGCACTGGCTCTATATGTTGATTAAGATCTCTCTGAAAGAAAGAACAATGTACTTCGAAGTGCTTTTAATGAAATACATCCAAATTTGCTACCAAGTCTTCATGCATTGAAACAAGAAAAAGCAAAAATAACTCCTAAATTGATCTCTGCGACCGAGACGTCTGCTGAAGTAGATTTACAAGATCTTATGAATTGCACCTCCGCTAGCATAGTCAAAGAAATTTCGCTAATGACTTCAACTTCAGTCAATCTCGTCTGTAAATGGGGTTTTGACGGCAGTTCAGAGCATAGTGCATACAAGCAAAAGTTTACGGAAGCAGGAAGTTCAGACGAAAGTTTGTTAGTCGTTGCACTGATTCTATTAATACTGATCGACTCCGCAAATAACGCTATCATCTGGATTAATCCTCGGCCAAGTTCAACATCGTACTGTAGACCGCTTAAATGACGTGTTCACGAAGGAAGACTCACAAGCTATTCTTGCCATTCAGTCAGAATTGGAGAAGAAAATTAAAGTGTTACAGATTTTCATCATCAACAACGATAGCGCTCAGATCGTTGTAAGTTCCGTCTTACAATGATAGATGGAAAGGTGGCAAATGTGCTTTCCGAAAATAAAGCTTCAGCAAAATGCCTAATATGTGGATCTTTTCCGAAAGAGATGAATACATCGAATGCTGTTGAGACAGTAGGGGAAGTGGGGGCTTCAGCAAAATGCCTAATATGTGGATCTTTTCCGAAAGAGATGAATACATCGAATGCTGTTGAGACAGTAGGGGAAGTGGGGGCATGCGGTCACCCTAAGGAATATGCCCATTTCCAGCGTCCACATACCGCTACAATTCCCGTTTTTCTTAGAATATTATAGTTCAACTCATTGTTGTTCAAGATAGCATACGGTTTTTACTATAAAAATTCAAAATAGTACATTTTTCATCATTAGAAGAAAGGTTGAAAAATCGATTGGAGGTAAACTGGTCACCTAGTGGGGGCAAAGTGGTTACTCACACATATCAAGCTAAATGTGATAGATTTATGCGTTTTTTGACGTAGGACTACGTCTAACCGGAAGATATAGGGGGTGAAATGGAAATCTAGGCACTGAACAAGTAGGAAAAAATGCAAGATTTGGAACGCTTATAACTCGAGCATTTCTCAATAGATCGCAAAGGTTTTTGCATCAATTGATATGAAATATATCTACGCATCTATCATAAAGAATAACATTTCATTTTTCTTGAGATAAATAATTGAATAATTGTGAAATATCAAGCATTGTCAAAATGCACTATGTGCCCATTTTTGATTGGTCCATTTTGTGCTCCTCAAATCGTACCGACCAAAACGGGAAACCAGAGCAGCAGCGAAGTAGAATGAAACACGAAAACGGAAAGGAAAAAGAAAAAAAAATGAACGAAACATTGGTCGCAGTCTCACACATGAGTAATTCTCGAGCCAGCCAGTCAGCTTAAAAATCCCCGCTCCGCTGCCGTAACGATCATTCTCATCCAAACCGTACACCACATCGGTTCGCATCACAACACACCAACAAACCAACCCAAGCAGCCATGTCTGGACATGGTAAAGGAGGAAAAGTGAAGGGAAAGGCAAAATCCCGCTCGAACCTTGATCTGGGGTTCCCGCTCGTGTTGATCTGGAGTTCCCCGCAAGGGTAGCTAGGCCGAGCGCGTTAGTACTAGTGCACCAGTCCACCTAGTCGGCGTTATATAGTCTCGGCCGCCGAAGTGATTGAGTTAGCTGGCAAAGCTGCTCGCGACGATAAGAAAACCCGCATTCGGAACAGAACACATTCGGTTCGGTGGACATCAAGACAACAGGCAGTTGCAGCGAGTGGCGAGTGGCAAACGCAATCGCAAAACGGCATCAGGTAGCAGAAGAAAAAAGTTTGTTCTTTATTCAAACTGCTTTGGTGGCAAATCCAGAACAAGGCGGCATCGAGGGCGTTCGAAATGGTTTTTTTCAAAACCACGAGTACAAAGTTTTCTAAATTGGAACCATTCCATAAACCAAGGCGCTTTTCAGGGCCATTAAACATTCCAAAAAAGAGTTTAGAAAATACAGTTCAATGCTTTCTAAAACAATATCCAAAATAATAATAAAACACAAATTGATTTTTTCATAATTTGTTTGCCAGGATCTGATGAATATGTGAATTTGGCAGTTGTTCTGAGCTTATTGATAGTTGGGGGCTTTCCTGATTATTCAATTTTCACCAATTCTTAAATTGTTTCCAGATTTAAAGTACAGTAATTTACAATTAGTTCGACATTTAGCTAATTGGACGGACATGTAATGCGACTTATTTAGTTGGACATTTTTGTAAACATAAAGATCCAAATTATGACCCCACATTGAAAGTCGACACTGTACCACTGTCATCGCAAATGTTCAATTACAGGTTAAAATCGCCTCCAATGCGACACTGAGTGGCGCTTCGGCACGTCGCATTGAATGTAATTTACTGTACAACATGTCACAAAGCTGGATGGGAAGACATTTTCCAACTGTGAAAGCTGTGGCGAGTGGCAACAAATCGCTAAACAGGAAGGTTTAGCCGAACAAGATGGGGATATCGAGTGATAACAAAACAATAAACTCTTTAGATTGAAGATAATTTTGTGATCCTGAAAAGGACCCTTTTTAGCATGTGCATGTGAATGTGAATCCAACGAGCGAACAAATCGTAATGAATGTATTTTTTTGCCATCGCTGCCTTTTAACGCTCGTTCGTTCGTCTCGTTGGACTCGCCCCTTTGGCTGAGTCTGCCGATTTATCTCTATCCTGTGAGCGTGTACCGCTAGGGTATAAAACGCGCGGACCTCAAAAAAATATCTCATTTTCTTTCAAACCGTAAACCAGTGTGGTTGTATGGCATCGTTTTACATCGCATCGCATCACATCATAAAAAGAAAACAAGCAGCAACGTGGACGTGTGGACGTAACAAAGGAGGACAAGTTAAGGGAAAGGCAAAGTCTCACTCGAACCGTGCAGGTCTCCAGTTCCCAGTTGGTCGCATTCACTGATTGCTCCGCAAGGGTAACTAGGCCGAACGGATTGGTGCCGGAGCACCAGTATACCTAACAGCGATTATAGAGTTTCGGCCGTCGGAGTGCTCGAGTTGGCTTGCAAAGCTGCTCACGACAACCAGAAAACACGCATCAAGAACAGAGCAGCTTCAGTTCGGCGCTCATCAAGGCAACAACTAGTTTCAGCGAGAGGCAAACGCAATTGCAAAACGGCAGCAGGTAGAAGAAAGAAAAAGTTTGTTTATACAGACTGCTTTGGTGGCAAAATCAGCCACCGTAAAACACGGCGCTTTTCAGGGCCATTAAACCTTTCAAATAAGAGTTATTAAAAGTTTTTCACAATACCAATACACTATAAGTGACATAATATGACATATGATATAAACTGATTTTTTTTGTGTATGCTTGTTCTTGAACTTATTGGTGGTTGGGTTCTTTTAAATTGATCATTCATTTTTCACAAACCCATGTATGGTTTCCGAATTAAAAGTGGCTTCAAATTACAACTCATTGTATGCAGGATGGCATTAACGAATTTTCTCGGTAGCAAGAACTGCTTTCTTTGGTTGATAGCTGATGTTGAAAATTGACTGACGTTACATATGCATTGAATAGAGAAATAACTAAGGAGGAACACGATGAGCTATGTATTTCCTGCTGCTCTGTTCTTATTTTAAAGGGCTTTAATCCGAAGGTCATCCGTCCCTGTATTTACTGTTGGTTTTTCAGAACGCTTATAGCTCGTTTATTTCTCGACAGATCGTAGAGTTCGTCTCCAAAACCTCAGTTCTTTTTCATTTTTATTTACTTTGTTTGCGGAGACTACAAATCTTACAATTCATTCGTCTCCGAAACCACAGTTTAAGGTACGGTAATGTGCTCAATAGTGAAATATATGATAGTGAACGAGCTGATGACCACCTATGCATTCCCTATCACAGCCATCATTTTGATTGTACGATATGTGTATACGCCGAAAGATGCCCGACGTTGAACATTTAATAAGTACAAAGCCTTCAGAAAAAAATCAAGAATCAAGTTTGTAAAAAAAATGCAAAAACACAACATCAAAGGTTCTTTTCAGAACCCCCAACATGTTCATAAAGAGTAAACAGTAAACTAATCCATTTTTCAGGTAGATAGGTAGGTATTCACGTAGGAGAAGAAAATTAAACAATATATTTATAATATATATTTAGCAAAAGCTGTCCCCTTTGTATAGTCCTACGTCACTCCGGTTATGTCACCGACATTACCCACCTGTCTTTTTTTTTGTTCAAATTTGTTCAAATCATATTCGATATAGTAGGTACATGTATGAAATAAGCTTGGTCTATTCACCTAACGTCTAAATTTAAATTTTCTGATGCATACAAAAACGTTGTAAGAAACACAAAACGTTCTGCAAAATGAGGCTTGGTTTAGTTGGAGTGGCATATTTTTCCAGCGTCAAAGCCACAAAAGGAACCTCTTCAAGAGCAGAATGTGATGATGTATATTAGCTTTAGTAAACAGTACATTGTGAGTCGTTATGTACCTATGACCACTTTGCCCCCAAACATCAAAGTAATTTCTATGCTAATTAATCGCTGAGATTTACATACTAAACGAATCGGAAATTCCGTAAGATTTGTTTAATATGCTATACATTAGAATACCCTGGTTTGTAAATGGTTAAAATTCATGAAAACTTTAAGCGTTTCCATTTTCCCATACATTTGTTCTGTCCATTTTCAGTGCTTTCCCGAACAGGGCTGTCAATAACGAGCAATTTATCGACGACCAACGGAGGGGAAATCGTAGGATTTAAAGTCTCCGTGAACAAAGGAAAAGCAGAAGAATGAAGGGGAATACTTGCCTACAATATAAACAGTGGATCTCGCTGAGGCAAATTGGAGGCGAATGAACTGCAAAGTTTAAAGCCTCTTAAAAACAAAGAAACGTGAAACGTGAGGCAAACTTTCATTCGGCATCGGACTGTTGAGCAATCCAGTTCACTTTGCTTTCGCTGCGCTTCGATCTAAGATTGGACCCTACCAGTGGTAATCCAACTTTGATATCGTCGTTTGGTTTTTCTGTTCATTTTTCGCGTTATTCGTATCGTGTGTTTTTCTTTCTGCGTCATAAATTGGACGCTTCGCGTAGTGTGTGATGAGCAAGCAGAAGAGGAAGGCAGGCAAAAATGCCTTCAACTAGGATTGCATTTGCACTAATATTGATCATAATGAAGTATTGCTACTGTTTTCGAGGTTGTTATTAACAAAAACAGTTTATTTCGCTTGTTTAGTCACCAATAAAGCAAATGTCGTTCTGGAAATTTGTATGTGATTAGGTTTCGCTTGCCAGTAGCAAAACTTCCTCCACTAAGGGTGACAGCTGCCGGTAATATTGACAAGGCCAATAATATTAACAGAAGCGTTTCTTTTGAGAATAGCGCAAAATGATAAGAAGTGTTTATATTCCTAGTAGTTTCAAGTCACCAATGTATGACTCTGTATGCATGCTATGGCGAACGCTTGCTTAGCGCTTGGTTTACGTTGTACGAACGATGCCTAGAGGTGCGATTCCTTTGAGGCAATACTAGATCACATGTAGCATGATATTTGATACTTGCAAGTGTTGTCATTGTTGTTGTTTCCATGGGGTGCCAAAGATATATTGATGTAGTTATGAGATGTGGAATAATGGTGCTGGTGCAACATGTATATAATCGACTGTAGCCGAGTCTATGTCAATTGCGAAAAAGGCCACCGGAATAGCGTTCGAGGTAAAATTTCAATGCATTGACATGAAATAAATTGCGACATACGATCAGCAAGTGTATTGTTTTTCGAGGGCAAGAATGAATCATCAATCAATTATCGTCAACTGATTCTACAATGAAAAAACCATTTCAGAGATTATTCTACTAAGCAGTTGTTTCTAAAATTTCACATCATTGTAGAACAATATCCGAAGGTATGAATAAGCGACTTATATAAACAGCGTAGTTCTACGTCAACAATGCGGTCGTATCTTGGACACAACCTCCTATAATTTTTTTTTTTGGCAGACTTATCTCACTTCTTAACTAGGCGAACCTAGCCAGAATTTTCACCTGCCCCCGGGCTTCTGAATGCCAAAGGGGGACTAGGCTCTGCGAAATGCACGTATCTGCATGCTCGTGCTGTTTTAGTCCTGACCGAGAAATTGTCGGACAATCGCGCAGGTGCTAAGGATGACCGACTTTTGGATGCCGGCCAATTCCTTCTCCATATTCAACACCTTTAGCGCTTCCAGAAGAGTCTTCGGGACAATTCCAGTTCCAGAGAGAACGACTGGAACAATTCTTCGGACCTCCCTTAGCCCCCACAGTTCCTTGAGCTCCACGGCCAATGGTCGGTACTTGCAGATTTTGCGACCGTGGGTCTCCTCCAGATTCTGGTTCAGTGGAATAGCGACATCGATGATGGTGGCTTTGCGGTCGCTCTTGTCGTAAACCATTATATCTGGGCGGTTGTAGTGGATCGAGAGGTCGGTCGTGCGATCCCAGTACAGCTTGAAACGGTCATTTTCCAGGACAGGAGCAGGCAGGTACCGAAAGTTTGGTACGTTGTCTTCCAGTAGAGCACATTGGAGCGCCAGTTGTCGATGATCAATACGGGTCACGTTGTTGTGGCGCTCGGTGTAGGCTGCGTTGGCCAAAACGGGACAGCCTCCCATAATGTGCTCTATGTTTTCACCTGGTTGATGGCACATCCGGCAAATGTCATCAACGTCTTGGTGCCAGACGTACCGCCTGCAGTTTCTCGTCTGCATTATCCTGTCCTGGATGGCTATCATGTCGGCTTCTACTACTGAAGAGAGTTCACCACGCGTTAGACACAGATTAAATGCGGCCTTGTCGACGTGTGGCCGGTCCAGTTGATGGGGGTGTGCACCATGCACTGCCTTCTGCTTCCAAGCTGCAATCTTCTCTTCCACTGTCTGCAAATTGCAGTTGAGTTGGTACTCCGCTTGCGCCAAGTGCAGAGCGCTGTATCCTCTGTCGGCGGCGCAGACAGCCCGGTATAGCGCGTTTTGGTTGGCGAATTCTGTGAAGTACTCGCGCAGTTGTCGTACCTGGGCAACACACAGTGCAGATATGTCGACTATTCCCCCTTCTTTGCGTGGCAGTGAAACTCTCTCCAGTGCCGATTGAGGATGGTGCATTCCGGCCTCTTTGAATGCTTTCCTCATCCTCCTCTCAAGGTCCTCTAGGTCAGTTTTGCTCCATTTGACTACACCAAAACTGAAGGTCAGCAGGGGAACAGAATGTGTTGATCGCGCGTACCTTGTTCCCCGCGTTGAGGAAAGTCCTCAGGACACAGTTCACTCGACTCAAGAACTTGTCTCGCAGCTCCGTCTTGATGTCGGAGTGGCGAATCCCGGTGAACTGTCGAAATCCAAGGTATTTGTAGGATTCGCCACGAACCATGTCTTGTATAAACTCGTCGTCATAGACCTCGTAGCCTCCGGATTCGGTAAGTTGCCCCTTCAGCTGGTGGACACAGCGACACTTGTCGAGGCCGAACTCCATGCAGATGTCCCTGCTTATATCTTCGACAACCCGGATAGCTACACCTAGACGCTGACGTGAATCAGCGTAGACCTTGAGATCGTCCATGTAAAAGGTATGGGTCACTTCTTCGTTGGCGCCGTTCCCATACCTTATTTTATAGCCATGATCGTTCCTATTGAGCGTCCTACTGAGGGGGTGCAGTACCAGACAAAACCAAAGCGGGCTGAAAGAGTCGTCTTGGAATATCCCCCTCTTTATCTGCAGCGTTCTAGACTGCAACACATTTTCCCCATCACTAAGGTGCAGAGACGTACTCCACTGCCTCATCGCATGCTGCAGGAACCTAACGACGACGGGGTCAATTTGGTAGAGCTCCAATACCCGGATGAGAAACGAGTGAGGTATGGAGTCATAAGCCTTCCTGTAATCGATGTAGGCCATACTTAGGTTCCGCTGGTTACATACCGCCTGACCGACTATGGCTGCGTCGATGATGGCCTGGTCTTTGCAGCCATGCGTATTTTTCCTGCATCCTTTCTGCTCTTCTGCGATGATGTGATGCTGTTCGCAGTGAGCAGAATCTTTGACGGTAATTATACTGCTCAGTATTTTGTACAGACTCGATTGGCACGTTATCGGTCTGTACTTTGATGGGTTCAATGTGTTGCTGTCTTTCGGGAGGAGGAAGGTGACGCCACGGGTGGCGAATTCAGGAAGGTTGTGTGGGTCACGTAACACCTTGTTGAAGCACTCAGCTATCTTTGGATGTGCGACGGTCAGCTTCTTATGCCAAAAGTTCTGAACACCATTGGGGCCCGGTACTGCCCAGTTCCTCAGGTACCGCGAGGCTTCGCGGACATCGTTCTCTCCGACGATGATAGCTGGCATCTCTCGAATTTCACCACAACTCTCCTCCTCCCGTCTTAACCACAATTGTCCGTCGCGATGTTTTACTGGGGTCTCCCGAATACCAGCCCAGTAGTTCGTCACATCATTAATATCTGGCAAACCTTCGCGGTAGTCGGGCTTCTCGTCGCTAATGTGGTCGTAGAACGCTTTTTCGTTATCTCTGAACATCCTATTTTGTTCCTGGCGCTTTGCAGAGTCAGAGTAACGTTTCAGCCGTTTAGTTAGGACGCTCAATTGCTGTACCAGTGTGTCGAGTTTTTCCGTCAGCTGGTGAGCTCCCAGCTGGCGAAGTTCAGTAGGCCGCACGATCACAGCAACTTGGCGACATAATTTCGCCGATCTGCTGCCTCTTTTGTACGCCATCAGTCTTCCAATTGCGGATCCGTTGCTCCAATCTCCTTCGCCACGGAGGCTCACGCCTTTCACGGAGATGTTGGAGCAGTCCGCCTTTTGGCCTTGTACGATATCCAAAACTTTTGGCGGTCGCCACAGCAGCACAGTAAACTTTCAGTTGCAGCTCCTCCATGTCTTCAGCATCAACCAAGTGCAGCGGAAGAACGTGCTCGTTCATGAGCTTTACTGCACTTGTCAGCCTGCGGGAATGCTGCAACTTCGGAATCCTGGCAAACCTTCGCGGTTTCGTAGTGGAAGACCAGATCGCGTAGTAGTTGTTGATCTGGCTGTGAGTCTTCCGGCTCAGGGGGTTGTTGTACTGTGGCCTCCACTGGTGCTGATTCGCGTGCCCCACTCGCGAATGAATTGCTCAGCCGTACTGAATTTCGTCTCGACACATCGCTTGCTCTGTTCGTTCTGGAGCTTAGTTCTCTCTGCACCTGCTGCTTGATCTCGTCAATTTGCGTTTGGGAGAGCATGTTGTTGCGTACTATCGCTCTACGCCTCGCGTTCATCGCGTTCTGATCAAGCCTCCCGACGAACTCTGGATACGCTTCCTCGAACATTGTTAGTATTCGAGGGCGACCGCTCATGTCCATCTCCAAAGCAGTGCAGATGTAAAATGTAGCAAAAAACTATGTTGTATACGCTTCAACTTGTTGACATATACTGAAAAAGACTCGCAGTGACAGTAGCTTTCCAACGAATGTCTGGAAATTTGATTCACTGGAACAATAATCAAGCTACGCCATATGTTGTAAAACCGAAGAAACTTACCGGTACACCTAATAATATTTCAACGTTAAGGTGAAGGATAATTGGCTATTGTAGGAAATATCGTGATTTTTAATGATTATAATTAAAGCTCGTTAGCAATTATTTGAAATGATATTGCAGGCAACGAGATTACATTCCTTCTGTTTCACTTTTCTTATCAAGATCGTTAGTTATTTGATTTTTACAAATAGAGTTGTTCGACTTGTACTAAACCATCATTCTAAAACAACGAATGATGTAAGGTTTCGCAAAGCGATGAAAAATGATATTTAGGGAAAAACTTCGGAGGACTGCGAATTAAGAATGCGAGTTTTAATTAAGTTTTTTTTTCATTTTGTGCAGCAAACCACAATTGTAAATGAGATTATGTAATTGCAATTTTTCTCATTATTTTGAAAAAATCTATAAATATGTACCGTTTTGTCTCAAATTCCGAGCACTTAATCATTTTTGGCCATTAAACAGTGTCTCATTACTCAAAATGGTACTTTTTCACGAAATTAATGTGGTTTTGGATACAATAGAGCCTTTTCTTTCATTTGGCTACCATAAAATTAATTCAAAAATTCATATTCATGGTGAAAAACTAAAAATATGTTTGATTACATTTGTCTCAAATGCCGAACATCCAAAATGCAATTTTTTTTCATGACTATTGAGCTACTAGACCGATTCAGATGATCGATATATCAAATCAAAGCGAATTAGCTATTCTTCTATGGAAAAATATAACACTTCCAAAAATTAGGATATTGTGCTTCGAAACTCAATTCGAATTCCGAATTTGCTAACGCAAACATTTTATCGCTGGTTTTGACAGTCACTTTTTTGCAAATGCTCAGTATTTTAAGTTATATACAGTATCGATACCTGTGAATGCTGTTAAGATGAAGCCTACACTACAAAAAATGTCAGGGTATTTATTATTCAATTATTCAAAATATTAAAGTTCAGTAAATTTACATTTAAAAAGTGAAGTGTTCGGAATTTGAGACAAAACGGTATGTACAGTAGCGTGCCAATGAATGTATGGAAAAAAATCGGCCCTAAAATTTCAAAAAGTTACCCTATACAAAATGTTCACCACCTCAAGAAATCACCCTATGCCGAATTTCGGTTCAATCGGACTTAAAGGAAATCGGGGTTTTCGAAAAAAAAAATTGTTGTCAAATGTCTTAAAATTACACGAAACGTCGAGATCTAACCTTGTCATCTCGAAAAAAATTTTGTCAAAAATCGGCAATCTGTGATTTAGTTTTTTTGGGATTACGAAACGAAAAGTATGGTTTTGGGTACCAATAAAAATAATTATCTCGATTTTTCATTCGGAACTTGCTACTACATGTTGATTTGCACGATAATATCCCCTATGCAAAATATTAGCTCATTCTGTCCCAGATTTCCGATTTTTGACAATTTTTTTTTCTAGATGACACTAGATTTCAACGTTTCATGCAATTTTAAGACATTTGACATCATTTTTTTTCCAAAACCCCGATTACTTTTACTCCCTTCCCCCTTTGGTGATTTTTCGATTTTCTAAAAACTTAAACTTTGACCGCTTTGCGCCACTCTCCCTTAAGTCTGATTGAGCTGAAATTCGGCATAGGGTGTTTTTTCGAGGTGGTGAACATTTTTATGTGGTAACTTTTTTAAATTCGAGATGACCATTTTCATTGGCACCTAATGTACAGCCATTCCATGCCAAATCGATATACTGGTTCCCAGATATTCGTGAAAAGTGGTAAATGTGTTCCACTTATTATATTTAATTGCTGTGCAACGTAAGAACTTCACGACACTTATAAGACGCGACGCGAGACAAGACATAACACTTATTGTTCTTACTTAATTAAACGAATTAAAATTTACCTTTAATTTACGAATTAAAATTTACCTTATTGTCTCGCGTCGCGTCTTATAAATGTAAATGTATTCTTTGTCGCAAAATATTAGACCCGTATTTTTTTATTAGGATGCCCAATTTCATTTTGAGATGGTTCGAAAAATAAACTTTTTCCAAAAATGACTTTTTTTTAAAATTCATAACTTTTAATCTACTGGACCAATTCAGATAATAGACATAAATTTATTAAAAGCAATTAGCTAGTCTTTTTTTGGAAAAGTATTACACTTGAAAAAAGTTTGGATTTTGATTTTGTAATTACTGATTGTATTTATTTTTTTTAAGTTTACTTGGTAAAATATAGAGGGCGCTATATTTTTAAATATTTTTTTCTTGAAGGCAGAGGTTTTTTTATATCTAGAAATTATAGATGTGTTTTGTTCGTTTTTGAGTTATTATTTTTCAAATTTAACATGTTTTCAGTTTTTGTTCAATATTCTTATGCGACTAGACTAAATCCATTTTTTCCGCAAATGTAATATTTGTTCAAAAAGACCAGCTCATTGGCTTCGATTCAATATATCGGTCATCGGTCAAATAGGTCCAGCAGTTCTAAAGTTATGAATTTTTGAACAAAGTCATTTTTGGATAAAAAGGGAAAAAATGATTTTTTGGATCATTGGTTAACATTGAAAAATCATAGCTCAAAAACGAAAGAGAACGCCTCTTCGAGTTTGATATATGTTATGTGAAAATATCTCAGCTTTCAAGAAAAAATATAAAAAATAAAATTCTTTAATCGAGTAAACTATAAAAAACAATTACAATCAATAATTACGAAAACAAAATCCATATTTATGCAAGTGTAATATTTTTTTAAAACTTGCTTATTGGCTTCAATTCCATATGCCGATAATCAAAATCGGTTGAAAAGTTGAAGAGATATGAATTTTTATAAAAAAAACACTAGTTCAAAAGTTATGAATGAAAAAAAATAATTTTTGGAAAAAAAGGGAAAAAATGATTTTTGTGACCACCTTAAAATGGAAATGGGCACCCTAATTAAAGAAAAATACGGAGGAGTAATTTACCATGCCCAAATATTAATTTAATATCCAATCGGAAAGACCAGTGTGGAAGCAAACGGATTGCAGTTCAAGCAGCATCTTCTTGATCAGTTCAAGGAGATACCACTCGAATTGCTTATCCAGTAAGTCCAGATTGTCAATAATTTCCAATAGAAGATACAAATCCTGCTCGTTCGTTTCATTGTCGATGATATGGAAGAATAACTCTCGCAAATGAAAACATTTCCAAACTTGGGTTGGTGTATTCGTGTGGTTGGGACGATTATGTCAACTCACCTCACTAACCTTGGCAGTCAAATGCGCTTTTGGTAAACGTTTCGATCTCATACTTCAATTAAAAAATACAGATAAGGCGTCGTGCACAAATTACGTAACGCGATAGGGAGGGGGGACGGTGAGGAGGGTCGAGGTTGCGTTACTGATATTTTTCTGAAAGGATGATTCTCCACCAAGAAGTTTCATGATGTAAAAATAATGCCACACTGTTCTTGTTGTATTTCATTGTCGTTTTATTTTTTGCAGCTTCAAAGATTCATTACTCAACAAATCGTTTTATTAACTTGTCAACTACATTAACGGTTTGAATCTAGAATCTACTCTGAATAATTTCGCGAACTTATAGCGCCTCGAAAATCACTGAAGGTTTCCATGCTGATTTTTACCTCACTTTTTTTTTTGCTGAGGATAGTTTACTCCATATATTTCGTCCAATAACGTATTCACTCGTTAAAAGTGTATTTCGATGAGCGCTATCCGTTTTTCCTCGATACCGTTGTGTACTGCATATCAGCTTATGTTTATTTATCGAATTATAGAACACCAATGGATATATGCATGCATATTCCATCAAACACTAGAGTTTATGCATAGTCCAATCGTCTAGACATAACGACAAGAAATCAAGTCGTCTGAACAGTATTAACAATTTATAAGGTGATTCATAACGTAATTTGATTAATTGCTATTAATTACTACAACAAGTTCCGTTATTTAACTACCAGCCTTTAATATGAGATATGTAACAACGTAATCTATCCTTTTCTTGTGTTTTAAATGAAGTTATAGTTTCTTTTCTCAACGAACACCAATGCAATGCAACAATTTGTTAACATGAGTTGGTAAACAATGTAAAAAATGAAACACTCCGAACCACTAAATGTATCACTTAATTTTTTTTGCCTGTATTTCACAACCATTTTCCATTCACAATTGTATTTAGTTTTGGATCATAGTTACTGTAACACCTGATCATAATGCTTACCTTGTCGGGTTTAGATTTGACACGTGCCAGGCTGGCTCGTTATCCGCTGAGATTAGCCCTTACGCCGCCCGCCACCCGCTTACCCATTGCAATTAGTAGTCAATAAGGAAAATATTGATTCGATTTGAACTGGATATTTTGATTATAAACAGGACACCTCACTTGCATTAATTACACACGTTCATAAACATTGTTTCCCCATTTCTTCGTGCCGCAACTGGTCTACACCCAACGTACCTCTACGATCTGACGTTTCCAATCACGTGGCCCAACCAATCGCTCCGGCCAATAACACCCCGCGAGGTGCCGGTACGATGATGATTATGGTGATGACGATGATGATGGGATACTGCTATTATTGTTTACTCACGGGCGGCTTTGGATGGACAAAAATGGATGAAATGGAATACGACCCCAATGCCTCGTTTCCCAGATAAAAAGATTCCTAGTAAATGTGTGGCGGAGTGGTTCATGCGCGGTCAAACGAGAGCAACGTGACACCTCGATACTGGAAACGTCGCCAATGCTAATGCGAATTCTCTCCGCCGGGTTGACGGAGGATTGCATAAAATAGCTGAGAATAAATAATGGGATCACCTTCGGTGATCTGACTTCGGAAGATGACGCAACGTTTCATAAATAAATTGCATGTTAGGAAGTCTTCCATCCTGCTACAGATTTTCAAAATATTTATTTGAACCAGCGTAAGGTGAAAACACGCCATTCCTACAGGTTATGCAACGATATCGCAATTGCACCTAGAACCATTACAGATGATGCGCAATTACTAATTCAAACATCTCGCACGTGTCCCCCCTCCAATCAACCATGTTTACGAAGTTTGTGTCAGTGAATGTGACTGTGGTGTTCGAAAGGCAAAGCAAAGTTTCATGCGCAGCAAATGTTTCTGAGTGTATTCACTCAAGATTGTTGCTTTTACGTTTTCGATGTTCGGAATACGGAAATTCGGCCGATTGAAGCATTGCTGTTAATTGAGCTAAATGGACAAAAGGGAATTTGAATAACGATAATTAGGAAGTGTTCATCACCGGATCGTTTCATACGGTGCCACAAAATAAAACACAGTTCATAATGCAGAAGATTGGAACCAACCTCGGCAACCGATTAGAGAATAAGGGAACTTTTCAGCACAATTGATTCAATCTTTGAAACCCGTTGAAAATGGAATGTATGATAAATGAATAAGCTAAGTCGGGCTTCTAATTCCGCTTTATACATATGTATGGTATGGTCTAGGATTGAGTGATCTCGGATCGATATTTAGAAGATCGATCTTTTCCGCTTCGATTTCAGATTTTTCGGATCGATTCTTTGAACTCCAAAAAAATCGATCTTTCCTTTTCGAATTTTTTTGTGAATTTGTTTTTCAGTGAAAATTCATTGAACATTGGATCCCTTCCAAGGTTGGTAATTAGTGGTCGTAAATCTAGAACAAGCAGTTTTTTTTAGTTTGGTCATCACAAAACAAGTGGTCACAAGTTATATTTACACCATCACATTCACTGGGTTGCCAGAGAAAATTGAGTTCTGGACGAATATCAGTTGTTGAATTTCCAATAATGAATTTCAATTAATTTATCTAATTAAATGATTCCATGACGACACAAGAAGTTTGTTTGTGACCTTCATGCTGAGAAGCAAAATAAAATTCTTTTGGCGTTTGAAAAGAAATGTGAGATGTTTATTCCATGTTAAAATGAATAGGAATAAGTAAATAAATTGGAAAGAAGGCATTCGATTTCTTAAAGATCGATTCGTCTAAACATTCCCCAATCCTAGTATGGTCGTCGACATCACTATGACGGATGTATGCGGAAGTAAGGAAAAAATATGTGTGAATGAATAAACCACGAAAGGATACGCAGCAAGTATAAATTTGACATATTCTCTATAAAAAACACAATAATTCTGATTCAAATTGTATTGATTGAGCTTAAGCACATACTCTAGCCACTTAGACATTATCTCGAAGAGATGTCCCATGCATGTTTCGGGTATTTGATGATGGTTTGACAAGTCAAAAAATATGATCTTGGTTTGTTCTTTTTTTTAATGCTCTAGTTAAGCGCGTCTGTGTAATCGTAAGGTATTCAAATGTTCCCAAACATATAAATAAAATTGTCTTTTCCATGATTTACAGTAGTTTTATAGAATATTTTCACAGATTCACATGTTTATGAAGTCCACTTTCTATTGGTGTCAATGCGCCCCTCATTTAAGCTATCATTTAATCAACCACCAGATGATTATTTGGTTCGTATTCAGACCTTTTCTGGATTATAACACTTACAAATATTGTAAACACAACGCTTGCACTCCATTTGTATCAGATTTATATATCTAAAATATATATCTAAAATCATGAAATCAATTCTGATCATGGTTTGTTCGACGCACTGATGTTGGTTTGTCCACATGATTACTATGACAACCGCTTGGCGCGCTGGAGTTTGTTTGTTTAGTTTTGTTGTCCTTCGCGCGAAGCTGAAATAAATAGCGAATTCGTTTTTGTTCAGTTTCAACCCCAGTGCCACACAAACTGCTGTCAAAACGTTTTTTTTAATCACTCAGTTTCAACCTAGTGTCGCACTAGGTTCGCCCCGAAAGCTGTTAGTTTCGCACTGAGATGTTTCACGGGTTGGCACTCGGGTTCACCAATACAACTATACTGAACTGTCAAGTTCCGAGTATTGTTTTGGAAAATATAAAAATAAAGACTATGAAAATGGAAAACCTGCTGGTTTTGCTTTTGTATTATTGGAATCGTAATCCAATTCGGATTCTGATTTTGAAGAGTATATTCGCATAGACGGCATTAAGCTTCGTGTGCTTTCATTGAGAGACGAAAATAATGATGGATATTCAGGTGGAATAAACATGCTTCCAAAATCAAACTTATGAATGAAAATTTACTTTAACGTATCGAATATTTATTTTATGTTATGAAATAGGAGGTTTTTTTCCGATATCGCAGAAACTTATTGAACGAAAACTGTGTCTAATGATGATTTTATATTATAATAGTAATTATTTGTGGAAAAACCAGGAAATGCATCGACAAATGGTTAAGTGTGTGTGACTACATGTGACTACATGTGTTAGGTAATCAAACAATACGAAGTAAAAAAAAAGCATTCAAACTTTTATATTTTTACACTGCACTGGGCCCTTCTGAACTGATAGTGAATAATTTACCTCCCAAGCACTAATATCGCCACCAGACGTCGACACTGTACATTTGTCGTCGCAAATATAAACAAATCAGACTATATAACGCACACCAACAACCCACCGCATTCAGGAAACTGAAGACGTTTTTTTATTACAGAGTTACCTTTTAAATGCTCAAAAAAGGGCAATATACTGAAGAAAGCTTAAATTATTAATGGATCAATATGATGACAGTAAACACAAGCAATGAGAAACGCAACATCTACTTGAAAATTCGAATACTTTCGTTCAAATGGTGATTGGTGATTTTTAAAACCGGACAAACCATACAATGATCAAATTCGGACATCAGAGGTGGATGACGATCATAATTTCTCTTTGAAGAACATCGTTAAAACCATAAAAACCTGAATAATTTGAACGCCTTATGATATTATTAGCTACTAGGGAATTGAATCTTTTCAACAAACCCAAACTCGTCTCGACTACATGTGATTTCCATGAAGAAAATTCGATTTGCATTTATCAGTTGCGTGAACACACCTAAAATCGGACAAACCAACATCATTTACCCTAATAAGTTTTCGCTGACACCCTGACAATCAGTAATATTATTTTCGATCTTGCATGAAGCTGACACTTGCAGACGAAAAACCAGGGGCTAGACATCAATTGAATATAGGCTACCCAAAATCAAAATCAATATGGCGTCATTTGTTTATCAACATATCATTTACGAGGATTGAAATCGAAAAATGCGCTGCTTTATTCTAACTGCATGAGCGATTTTCATATTTCGGTTTCACATGGAGGTGTTCACATTTAACATGGAGTTTAAAGTTAGCCACTATTCGACTATATAACCGGACCGAGTTGTAAACAACAGTAATTGATTGAACCAAAATGTCAGTGAACCGCAGCAATATTGGGTACACTGGCAATATGAGGGATTTGACGTTTTAGTCGTACCCCTGCGAAAAACGAGGTCTTCGTAACAGAAAAGAGTACCAACCCTCCCAGTCCCGTCCACGATAAAAACAATACGGTAGCGCGACTTATGAGAAAGGTCTTTCAGCCATCTTGGATTTTGTATTCAAACAATCAGCAATATTTTGCAATATTTTTTTTGCTCTTTGTGTGTGGAATTGTTTTGGTGGCAATAAGAGCATTGAAAAGTTGAAAGGTAAGTCTTTTACGGTTAAAGTTAGGTTTGTAATATACTCTATCTTATTATATGTTTCAGCTCAAGAGAATAAATCGACTCTCGGTGTTGGTTGGTGATGGAGATATTTTTCCCGCGTTTTGCAGTTAGAGACGTCGGTTAATCGTTCGATAGATTCAAATATATCGACAATCGAATAAACGAAAAAATTAGACATCTCTAATGCAGTCAAATCCCTGTCCACAGTCCTCTGTATATTTATACCGTTTTCCCTCGCGCACTTATTGACGACACAATCACACCTTTAGTCCACACATCTTGGTCCCGTCCAAACTAGAAATATGGCGTGATTATCAATCAAGATAAGTGGCAGGGATGCTCGGGGATGCAGATGGATTGAATTAATGGTGTAATAAAATGGCCGCTCATCAGATTGGACAGATTGGACAGTGTTTCTTTGATAAAAACGAAAATGCAAGCCAGGTCACTGAAATTGTGAATGATGTTTATGGTGCCGATACTGTAGCAGTTCCATTCCATTCATGTTTTTTTATGATAAAGATGCACCTCGCACAGGTAGACTCGTCATCAGAAATTTCTCGCATTGCAAAATTTCCCGAGTGATAAGAAATTGGGCTCAAGAGAAGATTGCGAAAATCGATTACTGGAATTTTTCGCCAACAAGGGCCAAGACTTCTATGATAAAGGCATTATGAAGCTACCTCTAATCTGGCAACAAACTTTACAACAAAACGGTACATATTTGACGTAAATCGGACAATCTGAATCATCTTAAACAAAGTTTTGAAATTCACGCAAAAATAATGAATGACTTTTTCTCCCACCTAATATTCAATGAGTGTTCCCGTTTAACGTCTAACTTCTGACTTTGTGCTACCTCGTAAAACCATCAGTGAATGAGAAATGCAACAACAAAAAATGCTCAGAAATAAGCGCTCAAAATTTTCGTGTGTTTTTAAGTTTCTCTAGATTCAACTAATATACTCCTTACCAGGTAATATAAAAATTCAATAATTATATTTTTGAATTATAATTATTGAATTTATTTATTGCATACACTTGTTTTCTAAATACCAAAGTTTAATTACTAAAAGATACTTTTGAGTTCATTTCTTAGTAGCTTCATTAAAATTATGCACTCGATTCACAAGAAACAACAAACTAAGTGCTCTAATGCATAATAGGTGTATTGAATTTAAGTGGTTATAGGTACAAACTACGTGTTCCCATTAAAAAAGCGCTGATGATTTATTGTTCTTTTCAGAAAACAATATTGGAAAAATTATTCCGTATTTAAGGAATTTTCATGCTTTCCGTTGGATACCTTATGAAGATAACGATTATTACTAAATCTAAGATAACTTAAAAAGATAACGATTATTATCATAACCCAGTTCAATACAGCGTGAAAGAACAGCTGATTTGTAAAAAGAGGAATAATTTCCCAAAATTATTGCATCTTAATATTTTCAAAATTCTCAGCTAGAATAAAGGGTGTTACAATCAAAATTTGGCATACAAGGATATGTAAAATTTTAAAAAATTATTCATTGAAGTTCAATTATTATAATTTACAGAAAATAAAGGAAATTATATTGTTCAATATTCAATACAATACTTTATCATATTTTAAATTTTAAAATGAATCGATTTTTTTTAAATAATTCTTAAGTAGATGGCTCTAGTGGTGTTGAATAAGCCGTGGTATTTTAGAATCTGCTAAAAATGTTTGAGCATCGTAAGCGTTAATTTTTTCTCCTTGGTGTTAGAAATTGCAAACTCTGTTTTTACGCTCAGTACATGTGAGCAAGTTGCCGTCGGGCGCAGCTTGAAAAGCAATTTTTCCTCTCTCCACTGTGACTGAATGAACATTGCATTTCGACTCCGAACGACCGCTTCAAAAGTGCTTGATTCGCAATGGTATATCTCGACTGCGCTTGCCGGAGCTATGTAAATCATTAGAATCTGTTCGTCGTAAGTTGTTACAAAACAGATCAAGAGAAGCAGAAAATTATTATGATGGTTGTTTTGCTAGACATCGCGAATTGTTCCTTTTATACCAAATAAATGACCAACGGGAGGAGCTTAAGTTGTAATATTTCCTCTCTCCACAGTGTCCATAAAACGAACGCTGCATTTGATGCAAAAGTAGAACCTTATGGACAGCAGGGATAGGTAAGCGAACAACCGTGCAGAATGTATGGGAAAATGGGAATGCTTCCAACTTTCGTTAATTTTTACCATTTACGGATTAGAGAATCGTGATGTATAGCATATTTATTTAACAAATCCGATTTGATTGGTATACAAATAATCATAATAGATTCGATGCAAACATAGTTATTGATTTTAACTGTATTTCATAAATCGTTACTTGTTTTCTGATTTTCCACCCTCACTAAGAGACATAGTACTACGTTGATACTATTATTCCTATGCACCAAACGTTCCGTATACAGCATTTGAACGGGAATCCTTGTAATTCTAAGGGAACCCAAACTAGAAATCGAAGGCAAAGCTCCTTCTCGTATACCAGCACTGCCACTGAAAGTTAGCAAATATCCAAAAAGACGATAGCTAACTATTAAAGTGTTGAGATGGTTGTTGAAATTAGTATGAATGAAGGTCCGACAGTGAGAAGTGCAAAAAACAGAACCAATTCATAATTTGTGTGAAATGATGATGCAGAACCTTAGAAAGTGATTCACGACCAAATCCATTAATACCACCAAAAACGCCTTTACCAGTCAGCCCTAATGTTAGATAACTTGGAACACTAAAAATTTCAATTTGCAATGTATACGGGTATACTGATTAGAAAAAAAATACTTGAAGACTACTGTCGTTCTCAACCATAGAAAAGTTTCAAATCTCACCACAAGTGGGGTGTATCCTGTCATGTATTTCCTATCTCCCTCTCTAGGTGCTTTTGTGACGCTGATTTCGAATTTCGTTCATAAAATAATATATTCTGTTTATTGAGCCCCAATTGTAAACCGTCGGTCCTCTATTGAATCTGTATCTCGCCGATTGACACTCTAATAAATAGCTTATCCATAAGGAACAAAAAAAACCTTTGACGCTGCATCCGAAAATTTCGTGGCCATTGCTTCGAGTGCAACGAACTTTTACCACTCATCCATAAAACATTTCTGTTTCAGCTTTGCTGAAACCTAATTCAATGTCATTTGCATTCTCCTCGAGGTCGTGATTCCATTAACAATAGAGAAACTAGAGAGCTGTCCAGCTTCGCCATTACCAAGTGACAGAGAGAGAGAGAGAATGCTTCCACATCCTCTGTTGTAAAACTTTCACGATCAGCAGCACTACCGTGTGTCGTTCGATGCTCCTCCACGATGCTTGAATCAAACAAATTACAACATCTTCCGCCGACGGAAAAAAATAAACCCTTCCAATGGCCAACGCTTATACATTGACCCAGTTATGCAAACTTTCATTCAACCGATGGCGAGGCGGTCGTGTTAAACTTCCTAAGAAAGTGCATTGACTTTTGCCAAATCAACTTTGAGCGGGACGAGCGATGAGTCCCACAACAACCAGTCAATCGTTCGCTTGGTAAGTATAGGCTAAACGACGTGTTTGGTAAGCAGCTCGCAGCACGATACGATATCCCGATGCGGCTTGACCGAATTTTTCGACGGAGAAAGCTTTTATTTGCCTAAAGAAAGTTCAAAAACCTCACGTCGAATGTGGTCTTCACTTTTACGCGTCGATGACAAAAAATAGTAACATTCACGTGGAGACACGTCACTTAAAAATTTCGCTCTCTCTTTCCGAGTTTCGTCATGGGCAGATGTCGTAAAGGCGGCTCGCAGTGACAGCGCTGGAAATATGCAAAAGACAGTGGTCATAAGCGCCTTGTCAATGAACTCTGAGGTTCGGTTCGCGCAAGAGGCTGCGATTTGTGAAAGGTTTTTGAACCCATTTGCCGCCCCGCACACATTTGGGGTTTTACGGAACCGTGACGGTGCAAATTTCCCTTTACTTGTGGGCACAGTGACGAAGGATTTGGGAAATTTCAATCAATGATATTTCCGAGAATGAACCTTACGGAACTTCAATTAACAATCGCGGAACGCAATATGTACCTACATTAGAAGGTTTTGTTTGTGGAAATTGGCAAGAGACACATATATGGCATTCATGCGAAACAAATTTAATTGAATATCCGTGCATATGGAACCACTCGTGTGTACTTTAGAACCGGTCAAGCTGGTCCCATTCTTGTGGGCTGCATATAGTGACATGGGTGTGTTTTGTGGCAAACCTGTGCCAGTTGCATTCTATCAAAAGCCTTGAATTCCTAGGCGGAGCTTACTTCCTTGATTTCAATGTATCTCAATTCAGTAGGATTGCGTGAATTTTTCACCATGTGCACGAAACATTAACTTCGTCGCCAGCCAAGATATTTGCACTATTCTTTGTTTATTTGTCGGCTATTGGCACATTATTGCTATGCACGTGGCAGTTTCCGTTGGGAGTCTGGTTCAACAAAAGATTTGAGAATACACTGCTCGAATGGTTAAATGAATGAAATATTATTTATGAGCACCAGAACAAAACGCTCGAATTCACCAATAGATACTTCAATAAATTACTCCATGAGTTATGTTCTGAGTCTATCATTTAACTTTCGGTTTGGTTTGGATTTATTATCGTTTTATTGTTAATCGTAATATTCAATTTCAAATTAGATTCTGACATTTCACTTCAGGTTCCAAAATTCATTTATTTCCATATCATGAGGAATGTAATTACTCCTTTAACCTGAACTTCTCCGTCTGCTATAACTTCTGCCAAAAAATATCACTCTGTTCACTAACGTTCGTTTTCTAATATACAAAAGCATAATCATCTTGGGCCTCCATTGCGGAACGAAATTTGAAACACAGTCCATTAAGCTTCTTGAATTTCAAGACATCTAAGCGCAGAAATGAATTATCATTGGGGATTTATTGGGATGAATGACACGCTTGCATTTCGTCGAATTAATCTTAGTCTTTGCTCATTTCTTCGGTTCGTGTATCGACTTTTTTCCCTTTTTTCCCAAAATGACATTTTTCAAAAATTCATAACTTGTGAACTACTGAACCGATTTAGACTGTCGACATAATAAACTAAAGCTAATTAGCTAGTCATTCTTGGAAAAATGCTACGCTTTCAACAATTCCAGGTTTTGGTTTTGTCATTATTGATTGTATTCGTTTTTTATAGTTTTCATGGTCTCGGGACCAAGGGCGCTGTATTTTTTTATATTTTTTTATGGAAAGCTGAGGATTTTTCACATAACATATCTCGAAATCAGGGAGGCGTTTTTTTTCGTTTTTGAGTTATGATTTTTCAAAGTTACCCGGTGGTCCAAAAAATAATGTTTCCCTTTTTCCCAATAATGACGTTTGTCAAAGATGTATTATTTTTGAACTATTGGAGCGATTCAGATGATTGGTATGTCAAATAAATTGAAGCCTACTAGCTAGCCTTTTTTGAAAAAATATTATGCCAATTAATTGGATTATAGTCACATACATCCAGTCTAGTCAGATAGAAATATTGAACGAAAACTGAAAACATGTTACCTTTGAAAAATCATAAATTAAAAACGAAATATAACACCTCTCTGGTATTCGGATATATTATGTGAAAAAACCTCAGCTTTCAGGAAAAAATATAAAAAAATATGCACCCTTGGTCCCGAAACGATGTAAGCTATAAAAAACAAATATAACCAATAATTACGAAAACAAAATCCATTTTTATTCAAAACGTAATATTTTTTCAAACAAGACTAGCTCATTGACTTCAATTTGATATATCGATCATCTGAATCGGTCCAGTAGATCAAAAGTTATAATTTTCTGTAGTGTAGTAAAAATTGGAAAAAATGATTTTGCAGACCATCGGTTAACTTTGAAAAATCATAACTCTAAAAAGAAAAAAAAAACTCTCCCCTGGTTTCGAGATATGTTATGTAAAAAATCCTCAGCTTTCCAGAAAAAATATAAAAAAATATAGCGCCTTTGTCCCGAGACCATGAAAACTATAAAACACAAATACAATCAATAATAACGGAAACATGATTCAAACTTTCTGCAACTGTAGTATTTTTCCAAAAAAAAACCTTTTCATTTTTGGCAAAAATGCAAAAAAATGGATTTTTCGGACCACTCTAAAATGGAAATGGTCACCCTAACAAAACAATAAAAAATAAGGGTATAATAATTTGCGATAGAGAACAAAACTACCACTTTTGACGAAAATCTGAGAACCGCTATATCGGTTTGGCAGGAAATGGCTGTATATAAAAAAATGGAGTGATGTCTGTCTGTCTTTCTGTCTTTCTGTCTTCCTGTCTGTCTAATTCTTATGGACTCGGAAACTACTGAACCGATCGACATGAAAATTTGTATGTAGGGATTTTTGGGGTCGAGGAAGGTTCTTATGATAGTTTGAGACCCCTCCCCCTCTCTAAAGAGGGCTGCCATACAAATGAAACACAAATTTCTGCATTTCTCGAGAATTAATCAGGCAAACGAAATAAAATTTGGCATGTGGACGTTTCAGTTTTAATTTTTAATTTCAGTAATTAATGTTTCTATAGTGGTTAGACACTCCTCCCCATCTCTTAGGGGAGGCTGCCATGCAAATGAAACACAAATTTCTACATTACTCGAGAATCAATCAAGCAAATGAAACCAAATGAGGTATATGGAGGTTTTAGGGTACAATAAATAATTCTATGGTGGTTGTTAGACACTCCACCCCCTTCTCTAAGGGGGGGAGGGGGTGGGGGTGGTTGCAATACAAATGAAACACAAATTTCTGCATCAATCGAAAACTTTGCAAGCAAATGGAGCCAAATTTGGCATGTGAAGGTTCTAGGGGGCAAGAAACGTTTCTATGGTAGATAGACACTCCTCCCTCCTCTCTAGGGGGAGGCTACCATACAAATGAAACACAAATTTCTGCACAACTTGAAAACTAATCATGTGGCATGTGAAGGTTCTTGAATATGAGAAATGTTTCTATGATAGTATGACACCCCTCACTCCTCTGAAATGGAGAGGGTCCCGTAAAAATAATACACATATTTCAACCAAACATATTCCAACCAAACATGACAACTAATTTTTTTTTCTAATGTGACTAAATGCACTCCTATATAATCTTCTATCTATCTAAATAAGGATGGATCACTAAATGTGTTGATAAGAGCAAAACTCGAGAAAGGAATTGTCCGATTTAGGGCTGTCTTAATTCTATCATATTTTCTGTATCAATAATTTATTCCATGTAACGGAGAAACATGTTATGTTCATGTGGTTGAAAAATATTGTACGAGAATTGTGTCTGAAAGTTATCTGATATTGTAATGACGACTTTTGGGAGAAGTGCTAGGAATTTTATAGTAAAAGGTAATTTTAAAGGGTAGATTAGAAAAACAATCAATGAACAGTTCTGCGATTGGACCTATGAACGTGCGCTTAGTAAAAAACGTGATAACGTGTGATAACGAAAAAAAAAAATTTTGGTGGGACGAAGTTTGCCGGGTCAGCTAGTAATATATATAATACATACATATATATAATACAAATATATATTAAACAATAACCAAAATATTCGAATACTTCACTTTATTCCTAACATTCGAAAAAAAATCACTAAATTTCATTATTTTTCGACCTTCCAGACAGGGGCTTGCCCTAAGGCAATAACTGTTAAACAACGCATTGCATGGAGGGGCGCCCAGGCTTGCGTAGCGAAAAATCAAAAGGATATTGGTGTAAAGTGATGTTGGGTGTTTCAATTTTGCGAAAATCAAAGAGAGGTTATTGGTTTAATGCACGGACAGAAGCAACTACTCATGATGGATGTTTTTTTACTCAATTTAAAGATGAAATATAATACGGTGAAAATAATTGCATTTGAAAATTCTTGGATTTTGGCACCCCAAAGGATCATCGCTAATGCGTTGAGCTAATGAGCATTAATGCGTAATCTATCTATCGATCTTCTGGGTCAGTCCCATAGCTTCCAAACCTATGGAGATAGTTCCTTCAGTCACATTTGACCGTGAGTTGTTATTGCGTTTGAGTATCATCTCCATGAAGTTCAGTGTCCTCGGAGCACATACGACATATAACGCGTAAAATTACACGATCTAATGTTATAAAAATGATTATGTAAATATGAACCATGTTCATTCGCAATAATAATGATATGGCTAGAAACCAACACCAACATATCTGAGTAGTAATATATATTATTTCAACCATATGTAACATGTGATTTCTTTCAACTGTAAGTACGAATCACAAAAAAAAAACCATTATATCACACCTTCGTTAGAAGTAACAAATAGAATAATTAAATCACAAATGAATGCTGGAAATCTCTACCAATTTCTATCTAACTAAGAAGATGAGCTTGATTTCAGTACTGCTGATAGCTGTTTATCAGGTTGAATCGTGTGATAACTCACATACAAATATAAACATGCCCATGTTTTCTCTGTTCTTTAAAAACCTCGTGTAGAAATTTGATGTCCATGTTTACACTGTTACATGAAACATAATGGAATAATTTATTCGTCCGTGTGAACACATAAGTTGGAAAAAGAGTCACTTTTGGGCGAGTGATTCGTATGCAGTTCCACTGCCGTGTTCAGGAGCTACAATTTTGAAACATATAAATTCTCAAATTCTACACGATATCAGTTACTTAATGGGCAAGATTCGTTCCGTAATTAGAAAGTAAATAGATAATATTCCAAAACTTCAATTATATCATATTCATATAATTATCCCAAATATGACTGCCACACGCTTCCTTCCAGAGAATGTGTGAACGGTTGAATCAACCAGTGGGAAACTGGGACACTCTTTGATATTCATGTGGCATACAAGCGAATCAAAGACACTCCACTTTGTGTGTGTTAGCCCTACTGTCACTTGGGATCGTTTTAGCTTTTACTCCAATCATCACATCACCGTTACTGCCACCGGCAACGGGAACACCAACTTCTTCAGCCGCAACGATTGGAAGTGGCCTAGGCGATAGAATAATGGGCCAAAGAGCAGAAATAAAAGCAGAAAAGAGAGAAAGTAATAAAAAGGAAAGTGCCTCGCAAAGTAGAACACCGTAAGCATAGGTATTGAATAACAATAATCACAGTCCCCATGCGCGTTAGTACCCACAGAGGGACGTGCAACCTCGAGCGCTGGGCATCGGAAGCGAATCAGTAAACTAGGTTGCCTGTCCGACAAGAAAGTTGGAAGTGAAAGGGAAAACATGCCGTGGAAAGCCCGAGAACTATGTCGGCGGAGTTGTACCGATGACCAAGTTTTGATTTGAAATTTCCCATAGTGTGTGTCGTGAATTCCCATAACTGGGACACAACAAACACGGTGTTTTTCCTCAGCAGCCCACAATATCCGACTAAGATTCTCTGCAGCCGCCGCCGGTGGTCGCAGTAGTGCTTCTGCAATAAATTAGCTACAATGTGAAGCTTTCAAAACCATGTGAACACACATCACGGATGTGGGAGGGTGAAAACAGCAACCTATGCGAAGAAAGTACACGAAGATGAGACATATTTTGCATTAATTTCAACTTATGTTGTGCGATAGTGAAAATGCTCTCTGCAGACTCAACTGATTATTACATCGGATGAAATAGAAATAATCGGTAACAAAACCAGATTTGATGGAGGAAAAAATACAATAATGTAAAAAAGTTAAATTTAAATTTAAATGAAAAATCTTCCTTAAACATTTTCAGTTAGGTAAATTCTAGTATAACATACTAAGAAGAAACGCCAAAACGAAGCGCTTATATGTTTCCGATACAAAAGTGGCAATGAAATGGTTACACCAGTGGACGCGCGTATGAACGTATCAACAAAACGTTCTCCTGGCGGCTCTCGCAGATGATAAAACGGTATATTTTCCAGGCTTTCCCCGATTCTCCCAACGGCAGCGATCCCCATCGCAATGCGCTGAGCGTAAACAAAGAAAGTGGATTAGTGAAAGTTGGAGGCAGAGAAACGAAAATAGGTTATGACATAATTAGACCGTGTACCGGTTTTGTTCTCTCCTTCGCACGTAGATGCGTCCGAGAATTGGCTTTTATGTACCTTCAGATTGAGGTTAGTGGGTAGGCGGACAAACGGGTGATGATGGTTAGTACTCCGATGATGCAGTGTTAATTCTAGAAGCGTGACTCTATCGGCACTGTTTTTTCTAACAAACGTCACTAGATGTTATAAAATAGCTCACCAAAAAAGAAATAACAAATAGTCAATGTCCGGCATCAACTAACTAACAAACTAGAATGGGTTGATCGGTTTGTTATTTAGTTGTCGAAATTTGAAAATTTGAATTTTTTTACACAGAATAAAATGTATTTCATCCTAAGATTGCCAGTACATGATAAACACATCTATTTGCATAAAATATAGTATTTTTATTTTTATTTTCATTCAGATATACACTCGAAAAAAAAGTTTGAGAAACTGAGTGTAAAGGGCAAAGTGGTTTTTTAAATGCTGTAACTTCTTGAAAAATCAACGTATGAAGATGGAATGCATATCATTTTTAACTTCCTTGTTTTGGAATAAGTTATGAACATATTTTTATCTGGGTGTATGTAGACGTAGTGGACAAAAAAAAATCATGAAATAATAAAAAATCGATTTTTTTCAGTTTTTTCAAACTTTTGGAGGACTAACACATTTTTTTTTTTGCTAACCAACTCAATAACAAATTCGATCAACCTTATTAAACAGCTTTCGTTTAATTCCTAGAGGGTTCATGTGGGACCTTTACATACAAAGATATTTTTGTTTGATTGAAAATTTACCCCTTAATCTTTGATGATAAATAATTATCGCACCGCAAACGGAGAAGTAGTTTTTAAAACTTCAATAAATTTTGTATAAAGTAAGTTGACGAGACAAATTATTTTAAAAAAGTGTCAATTTTACCTTTTTTAGCGTTTTAGAAAATCTTCTGTAATTTTTCAAAAATTGCAGTAAATTTGAATGTTGGTAGGTAAATTTTTAGCATAGTGTATCCCCAAAACTCCTGTGAACATTTCATATTGATACGTTCAGCCGTTTTTTCTAGCTGATCGATCAAAGTTTGGAATATATTAGAGCAACACTTCATCGTACACTGTACCAAAATTACAAAATGCTATGCGTACCCTCCAAATGAACACACACATATCTTTACGTATTCTCACATATACACACACTCCACCCCTTCAATTATTGCTTTTGTTTGAAAATGTTGTTTTTATCCTTCTTGGAGTACATTCAACTTTTTGTGCAGATAATTTCATCAGTAGAAATTTCAGCTTGGTGGTGATCATTCTCATCCGAAGAATCAACATTCTTCTTGGTCTACGTAAATTGATTCTCTTTACTATTGCTCTCTGAGGAAACAAACATTTTTTTGTTATGATTGATCATCTATATACTGGTCAAATTTCAAAATTAATATTTCATAAACACCTTGATCGATATCCGAAAACTTTTCTTATGAATCTGTACGTCCTCTGAAACTCTAGATATGTTCGGGCGGATTTTTTCCCCTCAACATGATACAAATATTCACAAATTACTTGCACTGCAAACTAATACAGGTAAACTTCGATATAACGTACATTTCACTTTCAAAATTGTACGTTGTGTCGAATTGTACGTTATATCGAAGCATAATAAAGTACTCACAAACGTAGTCTATAATACATTATTGAGTTGCTGTTTTAGTCAAGTTAATTAATAACTTCAATCAAAAGACGAAGCCAGCCTTTCTCATGATGTTTCCCTTCGTACTGTTGATTAAAGCTTGATTCATTTAGAATCTGGAATTACCAAACCAGCTGTATTTCGAGATTGATTGAAGCTACAAAACTTGTTTTAGCATCACAATACAGATAATTCATTGTTCTATCAGAAAAAAATATTGAAAAAAATTTCCTTTACACTTTGCAAAGGTGTACGTTATATCGAGGTAAAATGTACGTTATATCGAAGTTTCCCTGTATAACTGATTTTTTTGTAATCATCCCAATTGTCCACAATATTGTGAATATTTCAACTGCACTAATTTCAACATTACCTATTTCTACCGTATACAACAACTGTCAATTTGAAAATAAAATTGCATCACAATATTTCCAAAATTTCCCGAAGTGTATGGATTAGAAGCAGTAAATATTCCGAAAATTTTGATTGGCTGGCACCGTAGTGGCTGATTGACGTAGTTTCCAAGCAATTTTAGTTTTAGAAACATTAAAAATCACGACCGGTCATTTTGAAACGAAAAAAACGCCTCCCTGGTTTCGAGATATGTTATGTGAAAAATTATCAGCTTTCCATAAAAAATATAAAAAAATATAGAGCCTTCGGTCCCGAAACCATGAAAATTATAAAAAACAAATAAATCAATTATAACGGAAACATAATTCAAATTTTCTGCAACCGTAGTATTTTTCAAAAAAAGTTTGGCAGCTAATTGGCTTTAATTTAATATCTGAATTGGTTCAGTGGTTCGAAAGTTATGCATTTTTGAAAAAAAAACTTTTTTAGAAAAAATGCGAAAAAATGGATTTTTCGGACTACCCTTAAAATGAAAACGGTAAAAAAAAATAAAAAAATACGGGTCTAATAATTTGCGATAAAGAACAAAACTACCACTTTTGACGAAAATCTGAGAACCACTATATCGGTTTGGCATGGAATGGCTGTAGGGGAACCGCGGGTAATACGGATAGTGGGGTTAATATGGACAGGTGTTTGATTTGTATAGTTACATTTTGAATTTCAGATTTCTGTCAATGAGAACACCTTCTACATGTCTTTCTATAATATTTAAGCCATCCTATGACAATGAATACTGATCAAAAGTAGAATAGGGACACAAAAACCGAAAAGCATACATGATTCCGCGTGAGTATGTAATTTTAGCTGCTTCGATATTAAAGATGAGACCAGAATGCCGCGCTATGCGTCGCGTTACAACAATTGTGCTTTGACACTTCATTTTAAATATGTGTGTTCCCATTTAGTCGAACACAATAATGCGTTGCATCATTGGCATCATTGTTCTAAAAGCACATTTGTTCTAAACTGCTTGCCCAGAATCCGCGATGACAGTGGCATGGTGTCGACGTCTGGTGGCAACTTCAAATTAGGGCCATAATTTGGGTCCCAAACTCGTTGTGTAATCTCTATCAGATTAGAAGACACGAGTCCGGTTTTTAAATTCTAAAATTTGAATGAAAATTTCCACATCATGTTATTTGATTACTTGAAACACGTGTTTCTGACTTTCATTCAACCAAATGTCTAAACAATTCCAACATGGTTGCTGAATTTTTCATCATAATATAGGATTGTCTTCATAAACAATTTTCGTATGAGACTTTTTCACCTTGCAGGTGGTTTTTCATTTAAATAGAATACTAGTTTGATATGGAAAAGCTAATTTTCATTCATAATTTTAATTTTGAAAACGCGTTCATTTCGACTGAAAATCAGTTATTCTTTCACGCTCCCCCAAACTAGTAAACGAAGCTCATTGCCACCAGCGTGGATATGTCAATATGTTGTTTTTAAAAACATTAAACTGATCCGTGGACACAAGAACAAGATTTTCATACGAATTTTGTTTTGTTTTTGTTTACATGAAAAGTGGAGACGCGAATGCAAATCAACAGACTGCGTCGGGCGAATGTTTTAGTACAAAACGCACGCAATGACAGCTGATGAGAAGCAACGCACAACGCGGCATTCTGTTTCCACCTTAAGCATTTTAAGTGGTTTAATATCAAAATTCAAAACGCTGATGGTTACATGTCGGTTTGTGAGTTAACAGAGAAGCGATATTAGAAATGTACGGAAAAGTAAATTCATTTTTGAGTGGAAAAATTTAAATTATTGAAATAATTGTACTGGTGGGGTAAATTGGACAGTTGCCAGTGGGAGTGAGATGAACTATGAAAAGTCTGTTTAATCTATTCCTAAAGAATACCCTGTGTCTATAAATGGAAATCAAATCGAAAAAGGTGGACTGACTAGAAGTTGACTGGAACAAAAAGCAAAATAGTTGAGGGTCAGTTCGTTTCTACTGCTGAAAAGTACGATATCACTTTACGGATTACGGATTTGCGGAGATTGCATCTCATTCACTTAAGTTTCTCAATCAAACCTTTTTCAGATGAACATTTCTTACCGTTTCTTACGGTCTATCACACGAGAAAATTTTATTGCAGTCCATTGTGGTATAGGGGAAAGTCGGGAAAGACGAACACCCCTGTATAATTGATAAATTAAATTTTTATTTTTATTTTTAATGATGTACAAACTTGCAATACAGTGTATCAATACCTTTGACTTTTACTTTGTGCACCTAGCTGGCTTTCTGTTAAAATTGTGAATAAAAACAAAAAAGTAATCTACAAAGAGCAGCTCGATGTAAGTTTTTGTCTGCAGAAAATAAGGTTCTCATAGTTATCGAGTAATTTTTTGGGGTATTTTTCGTTACGGTAATGTTTTACCATCAATTCACTTTCAGTACATCAAAATTTTCTCATTTTTACTCCAAAAATATTGACGAAAATAAAATACTCGTCGGATAAGACGGACATTCCACCGACAAAGAACAAACATTTTGTTTTGAAAACAATTTGGTTATCTCCTCCTTCTTTTATTAACAGATGCCCACTAATTACGTTTGCAAGTGCAACCATTTATCATGGACGAATTAGCAGAGCGGTTTTAAAACGTAATCCTATTTTGTCATTCCGAATGCCGGAAGCTATTTTAGACATGAAAAAATAAGAAAAAGTACAAGGTGAAAAATTTACTAGGTGATTTCAGTCTAGCTTTTTTGTTAGATTATTTTTAAAGCATATTTGAAGACCTCCAAAACTTATCGAGTACATTAACTTGAATTTTCAGTTTGCGTCCATCTTTCCCACACCAAGTGTCCGTCAATCCGACCAGAAATGATTGGAAGTATTTCAAGTTTCAGTGATGTTCGCTTACTACCAGTACTTCGAATGAAAATTTTCAAACGCTTCTGCTTTATACTGAACAGAACTCCAAATGCCTTAGGCAACTTTAGCGAAATCATTGAAAAATTCGGGTTTTTGTCGTTTTCGAGGTGTTGAGACCAAAGAGACAGTTAGTATCATGAATAAGTATTTTCTTTAAAAAAAAATTCCAAAAATAGTATTTATTTTATCAGAATCTCTTGCAATTGCGTTGCAGCGCTACGAGTTTCCGAAAATATAACACGAAACAAGACAAATGATATATCAATCTGAAGACAATTGTGAATTATTCTTGAACTTTGTACTTTTTTGTAGAGAGAGTATACCAAATTTGTTATTCCGTTTAAGATGAAGATATTTTAATTTTAAATACATGAATTACTGCTGCTTGAAGTGAAAACCGGTAGCACAATATCAGTGTCGGTCCCAGTTCCCATACTTATTGTATAAATAGGAAATAGTCAGTAATTCGAATAGAATGTAGCCACATTTTGTAAAACATCCAAAAACAAACCGTGTATATTTTTATTTTATTACTTTGTAGCTGTCAATCCCAGTCAGACAGCACTTTCCTACCAAAGCCCATAGGGACCGACACTGGCCTCAGATACCTGACTTGAGGTACAATGTAGGCATAACGTAAACAAGTCAATTATTTATGTACCCATAACGTCCGGTTGAATCAACAAGGTGTATTTGGGTTGTTGGGTTTTCTATTCTACTTTTATAACTGTTTGTGTTTTGATAGTGCAACACGAGTAATATGTTAAAAGTTTGTATTAAGATAAAAACAGATTTTTTAATATCGCTACGTTTTGTTGTAACCCAAATGTTTTCCAACGTAATTCCTAAACATATATATTTACCATAATGATGTATTTGGGAAGGTTGTTGGAAATTATAAAAAAAATCATAAAATTTCATGAACTCGACGGTATAACACGACAAACATATTAAAAGGATATTTTTACTATGAAAAAGACAATAAATTAAACGTATTTTCTCAAATATCTCGAGATTGCATTGCTGCATTTAAAAGGAGATTGATAATGAGCTTTTTTGTTTCAAATCGCATCAGAATTCATAATTTTTTGGCTAATATTGATTTTTGACATACAAAAATTATAAGTTTCGAAAATTCATAAACATTGATCCAAAATGTTTGTCAAAAATAGTTTCACCATCTTGTTTTAATTTTTTTTAATTTTTAAATGACTTCTATTTTATGTGAAAAAAATAAAAAACTATTGAAAAATGCATATTTTTGATATTGCAAATTATTTTTTTCCGTAAAAAAAAGAGAGCATGTACTATTTTTTTTCAATGTATATTTTTTTCAGGTTCAAACAACAATTCTCTATAACTCTTTCTTAGACACTCTTTCGGTACAACTCATAGCTTTGGAGATATAAATTATCAAAGATATTTTCAATAGATACACCCTATTGATAAGTTACGCTTGAGCCAAAAAATTCCCAATTGCTGTGGAAAACTCATATTTCCTCCAACCCAAACGGAATACAAACTTCCATTCGAATAAAAAATACTCATGTTTTGTCATTTGTACATTTCATTTGGAATAGCTTCATGATGAATGAGCACTGAAAACGAACTAGATTATAAATCGCAGAAAAATTCTCCGTCAATATTAGAGACAGTTATGTCAATTCCCAGCTTTTTTATTACATAGCCAGTCAAGTTATCACAATACAATAGGTGAAAAATTCTATTACAGCTCGACAACATTCTTTACTATCTTTGCATCCTTCAAGTTTTATATTCTTTTCGATTATCTATATTGATATATACTGCCCGGTTAATGATCGAGTCTGAAAATACTGAAATTACTCATGTAGTTCCTAAAAAGACAATCAGTAAAAAATAAATTCAGCAGTGTTTTTGTTATATATTATGATGACGTAAATTCAGTGAGAATCGAGTCCTAAGCCATCATTCTTCTGCTGTAGATACTCTAAGTTGCATCATACATCCAAACGAATCGATTGGCAATGAACCGTCGAACTCGATTTGGAACGATTAAGGTGCATATTTGCGCTATCGGCTATCGAAAGAATGAAATCCCTACTGGGAAAAAGTGCAATGACGGCATCGCGTACGTGATATCAGACGTTTGTTCCTGTGTCCATGCGCGCATTATAAATGGCACTCTTCGTAAGTGAATACGGCGATGATTCGACAAAAGGCTAATTGAGACGATCGAAAACGGTGTGGTGACATTTGTGCTGTAAGATACAATGGCGCTTCATAACAACGCGGCAGCAAAGGCAGGAGATATTGCAACCGCTGATGCAACTTGTGTGTGCGCTTGTGTGTTTATCGGTTTCCTGCGTCGAACAAGGGCCATGTCAGCGATGAGACATCCGCGCAAATGTGCCAATCCGAGAAGATAATACACAAAGTTCTTTGTTTCATAATGCTCTTCCTAGGCTCGAACGATCGATCGGTTCTACTCTCGGCTAATCAATGCGCATTGCGACGCTTCATTCAGCCCCACATCAAACCGGCGAGGATGCGGAAACGATGTCGATGGAATTCTATTATAAGCTCCAGCCGCCCCACCGGCACTCGATAAACGATCGAATGAACAGTTTTAAAATGCATACATTGCAAGCTATGTTTCCTCATTCGTTCACAGTTGAACATGAAAGTTATACATAATTGTTCCTTCATTTGCACGCATCACATGACTGCTTCCTAAACTATAAAGTCTGAAGCTGAAGCTAGAACCTTTCCAAAAATCGTTTCCAACATCATTCAGAATCAGTTATTACTTATTATTACTTATTATAGTTATTATAGTACCGGCACAACCATAATGTCATTTCTCATCTTTCAGTAGATAAGAACGTTTTATTTCTTTGACAGATCAAATCAAGAGGCTCGATTTCATATAGTTCATCCCAATAAGGATTATAGAATTCGATAGCTCAAAGCGGTTATCTTGGATTATGTGAATTTGATATTGCCAGTCATCCATCCCTAGTTGGGCTTGCCATCTAATAGGAGACCATCGATTGCGTCGAAAGTACATAGGCTTCATTCTATACAGAAAACTGTTGATTTAATCAGATTTATACACAATGCTAGTGTAATTCAAAAGTCATAGTCATAATGATCTAACGATATCAAGAATTTTCATCAAGTTCAACGAGTAGGTGTTTTCAATTTTCTCCTCACATTATTCCAATCGTAACCATCGAATAATCGCACTCTGTGGGCAATAAAGGGGTCAACACCTGTGGCTAGAAACAAATTACGTAAGTGAATCGATTAGCACCTTAGCGTTACATTTAGAATGGTCCGATAAAATTAGCGTTTCCAGTATTTCATCGAGACGTGTCCGAATCGTGCGCCACATAAATGTGACGGAACTGTTCTATTGGTGTTAGGTAACACGCTGAGTCATAACCAATTCTGCTAAATAAAAAAGGATTGATCCAAAATGGGTTGAAGGTATTAATCCAGCTAGAGTATACTAAGCATTCGCGGACAAAATGTGTCGAAAGTATACTTTTGAACGGTTAAATCGCCACGTTGAATGGATTGTCGTAACAACTAAGTGTTGTCCGTTGGTCACATGTTCTGTCGATTTGTTTATAATTTACTTAGGGACGTGCAATTAAATATATTCTACTTCAATTTTCAATCACTCAAGGCACATTTTTCTCGAAGCGACTAATAATTTATTTCATATGAGTTTCAGCTTCATCATTTATTTTCAACGAACGATTGTGGATACGTTAACTTTAACATCTCAAATATTTGCATTGGCGTAATCGGGCGCTACTGACGGCTCCTGGTGTGATTCAACGAGAGGCTTGTGCACTTGGGCTGTGTCGTAATAGGCTTCCACTATCGTTATTTTCCATTCGAGCAACAACGACGACAACCGTTCTCGACACGGGATTTAGGAAGTGCACATGCCGCTCTATTACAGCGTCACACGTTTGTGGCAAGTGATGGAGTCTACCGTTCATTCTTTAGTCGAGAGGTTGATTCCGTTTTTTTTTCGTAATGTCGTGATCGTTTATGTGTATATCCATTTGTTCTATTAAGAAGGGAAAGGTGTCACAATACAATATACTATGTAAGCTCTGTTGTTGCTATAACGGTATAGATACTTGGAGAATCATTACCTCACCACATTATTTTAATTAATGCGTTATTATTTAGTGATCGGTAACCTATGTTTGAAATATTTGTATGGATTGATGTTCTTCCAACGTGGGACAACATTAAACATGAATGTATAGGATATAATCGTAAAATTTAAAAAAAATAACACGTAATAAAAAAAATTAAAGTTTTCGAACGTTTCGACTGGACCAATTTTTCTAAAAACTGCAGAGATGTTTGAATCGATTGGATATATTTCTACGCCTATATAACGATAGAGAAAATTATGTTTGTAGGAATAAACTATTAAATTATTGGAAAATGTCAAAATGATCTAATCAAAATTCCACGTTCTGATTGGTCCATTAGCACAAGAAGTGCACTAGCATGGCTGTTAAACTCTTTTTCTATTATGCATTTTAATTTATTACAGGCTTAAAACTAAAAAGTTCATTCACATCTAGGGTCCAGGGATTGATCTCACGATCGTCCGATTAGTAGTCCTCAATGTGAAGCACAGCTTTTATTTACCAATACGTGATGTATCATTCTTGGCTTACCGAACGTACCATTTTTAACGGGGCAGTACCGTATTTCCGACCTTCTTTCATTGTCCCGTATTTTTATCAATTTGTACCTTATTTTGAGTATGAAGAAAAAAAAACTTGCAATACTGTCATGTTGTACTATTATTAGTGATTTTTCAAACATTTATTGGCCTTGTTGAAAGAAACGATGTATCTCTGCCTCTAAAGTTGCTGTTAATTTTCATGATTTCATTGGAATTCTTCAACATAAGGTAAAGTGACCAGATGGTCAGAGGTCTAACGCGGGACACAAAAAAACAAAACGTTATGTATATACGTTATGTTAACAAAAACCATAACTTAGAGAGTCTCATTCATTCGTGAAACTCTTAACATATATCCTTGCAATTAAACCTGATTTGTATTATTTCTTTATAAGTATCGGCACTCAATTGTAATTTTTCGGTAGTCTAGGATTTGTTTACGCATGAAAATCACTCACTCAGTCAGAGCATTTAAGTCTGGAAAGCACGATTCAAATTCTACAATTTTCTTCCAATTATCGAATGGAGTGCTCGAAAATTCCTATCCATTTTTCATCGATTTTAGTGTTAACGTATGCATTAAAAAAATGGACTAATTTCGGCGATTAAAAAAAAACTACAAAAGATAATTCAATGGAACAAGTTTTCCTTAAATCTTACGTTAATTAAGCCTACAACAAAAACGGGAAGTGAGTTATATCTGTGGTATAAACGCAAGGGTGACGTAGAACTATCGTTGATTTAGTGATCATTTATTTTTTTTTTGTGAAGGTCAATTTAATAAAATCAACAAATTGTAATATTGAAATATACTGATATCGCGGGACATTTTCGTTTCTTTTTCCAAATGCGGGACGTAATCTTACGCGGGCATTTTGTTGAAATGCGGGACGTCTGGTCAGTTTAACATAAGAGGAAGCAGTATTTTTGACTAGTGAGGTGCAAAGTGCTCTGAAAAAATATAGAGGATTATGTCCAAGATATTTGAATTAAATGTACGTAATCATATCTGTCGCAAAAGACATTGTGAAGAAATACTTCAGACAATCCGTCTACATAGGTTTTTCGCTAGTTATGAAGAGGATCGCTTCCACAGGAGAGGGGTTGCAAACAAGAAGAGCTGGAGAGAGGATGGCTGCCAATCCAAGGGAACCCAATGTACTACATTTACGCTCACAGTATAGAGAATTTTGGTCATTTCAGCAACTGAGTCCGATTTGGTGCATGGGATATTAAAATGACGACAAAAAGCTCGCTGTCGCATCACTGAACGATTGTTTTCAAAAAAGATTTTTTCGATTCTCTAAAGTGATTTGGTCTTGAACTTTTAATGAAGCAAAACCGTTGTGTGTAACATCAGCATTAGGAGAAACTGCAAACTGCTTGCTAGTTGGAGCGAGACCGAGTATTTGAAATCGTGAATTGTTTATTTATACCCCAGTAGTTATAAACGGGCGGTGCTAATTTGCAATATTTCAACTCTCAACAGTGTCCGTACGAACGAGCGATCGAATTTTGATCGAGCGATCTTCGCACGCACGCAGTGGCATATAAAAATTATGCCTCACCACTCCACTCGTTACTCGGATAGAGAACAGAAATACACAGAAATGCACAGAATAAATGTATCGGAAAATGGGCATGCCTCCAATTTTTGTTAATTTAAACAATTAAAGAATTAAGGATGTCTAATGTTTAACATGTCAAACAATTCTCAGAGAATTTCCTATTCGATTGGTATGGAAATCATCAACTTCCATTGCCAGCAGAAATAGTTATCAACGTTGAACCTATTTCATAAAAACGTGAAAGGTTTTCTGATTTGGCTCCCTTACTGAAGGACGTAATTTTGACGTAGGACTAGTTGATTCAGGTGAAATGCAAGATACTTGTCAAAACTGTGAATTTTTTTTAAATACTGCGTTGAAGTACATTCAAAAATAAAATGCTTGTCTAGGAGAAACGTACACAATTATAATGAAGTCCATTACGGAATTGCCAGAGATTCAAATTGTCAGATATTCGAAATGGGATTAGTAAAAAAACTTCCTATTCATATAGATTATAGAAATTATAATTAATAAGATCACAAAATTTGAACATATTAGGCTGTCAAAAATGTCCTGCGGTATTTCCGCGAGGTGTCGTTGTAAGCGCGTAGTTCTAGTTGTATTCATTGTATCGAGTCATACTATAGCTTGTTGGAAAGGTATTATTATAATTTTTGGCGCTATAATATAGTCCTTGACAGTGTTTTGTTTGGTTAAGTCGTTCGTGAGTTATAGTGTCGCAAATATGGAGCAAAATAAAGAGAAAATCCGACATATTTTACAGTACTATGACAAAGGCAAAAATGCATCTCAAGCTGCCAATAAAATTTGTGCAGTTTATGGACCCGATACAGTTTCTATTTCCACCGCACAACGATGGTTTCAACGTTTTCGTTCTGGTGTAGAGGTCGTCGAAGATGCGACACGCTCCGGAAGGCCTGTCGTTGAAAATTGCGACAAAATCGCTGAATACGGCATAGTAGCAGCCGTAGCATCGGCCAAGAGCTGGGGATAAGTCATCAAACCGTTATTAACCATTTGAAGAAGCTTGGATTCACAAAGAAGCTCGATGTATGGGTGCCACACACGTTGACGCAAAAAAACATCTTTGACCGTATCGACGCATGTGAATCGCTGCTGAATCGCAACAAAATCGACCCGTTTCTGAAGCGTATGGTGACTGGCGATGAAAAGTGGGTCACTTACAACAACGTGAAGCGCAAACGGTCGTGGTCGAAGCCCGCTGAAGCGACTCAGACGGTGGCCAAGCCCTCATTAACGGCCAGGAAGGTACTGCTGTGTGTTTGGTGGGATTGTCAAGCAATAATCTATTATGAGCTGCTTCCCTATGGCCAAACGCTCAATTCGGACCTGTACTGCCAACAACTGGACCGCTTGAAGGTAGCACTCATGAAGAAGAGGCCATCTTTGATAAACAGAGGCCGCATTGTCTTCCATCAGGACAACGCCAGGCCACACACTTCTTTTGTGACGCGCCAGAAGCTCCGTGAGCTCGGATGGGAGGTTCTTTTACATCCGCCGTATAGTCCGGACCTTGCACCAAGTGACTACCACCTGTTTTTGTCCATGGCGAACGAGCTAGGTAGTCAGAAGTTAGCCACAAAAGAGGCCTGTGAAAATTGGCTATCCGAGTTTTTTGCCAATAAGGAAGCGAGCTTCTATAACAGGGGTATTATGAAGTTGGCATCTCGTTGGGAACAAGTCATCGAACAAAACGGCGCATATTTGACTTAAAACACATGATTGTAACTAATTTTATGAACAAATGAAAATTCAAAAAAAATTCTTTGACAGCCTAATATTATCCGTACCAGTTGCAATTCGTCGTATATTTTCGGAAAAGGAAATTAAATTTCTATAATTCAAGAAATTCGTGAAATTTACTGATTATATTAGGATGAGGAAAAATCCATTATTTTTGCGTGAAATTCAAAACTTTTTTAATACGCTTCGGATTGTCCGATTTGGGCCAAATATGTACCGTTTTGTTGTTAAATTACTTGCCATTCTAAAAGAAGTTTCATAATGCCTCTCTCATAGAAGTCTTGGTCCTTATTGGTGAAAAACTCTTGCAATAGATTTTCACAATCTTCTCTTGATCCCAACTTCTTATCACTCAGGAGGTTTTGCAATGCGAGAAAAAGGTGGTATACGCTTGGTGACAGATCGGGACTATATGATGGACGTATTAAAACATCCCAATCAACATCCCTGAGTTGTGTGGCCTTGCATTGTCTTGATGAAACACGACATCTCTTCTATTGGCCAAATTTGGACGTTTTTGGTCAATCGCTAGCTTCAAACAGACCATTTGTTGACAATAGAGATTTGAATTTAGTGTATTGCACTAAATAAAAAAAAATTAAAAAATCAAAACAGTATACGAGGTATATCTATTAAATAACGAGACTGCGCACCTGAAGGTCGCTCTAGAGAGGTGCGGGGGAAACGAATAGTGCGTTCGGTAGCTTAAAGTGTCTGCTATAAACGTACGAAAACACGTTTTTGTCACTATAGTAGTTTGCGAGCAGCAGTGGTTTGAATGGAACGTGGTTTGTAGTGCGCGCCGGAAATCATTTGTGACGAAAAACACGAACAACAACGCACCTGCCCATAACGCGCTGTCGGTGAAGCAATTTTTGGCCGATAAGGGCATTCCAGTGCTCGAACATGCCCCATACTCGCCAGATCTAGCCCCATGCGACCCCAAGATCAAATCCGTGTTGAAAGGTACCCGATTTCAGTCCGTAGAAGAGGCGAAGGGAAAAGCGACGCGGCTTCTGAACGCCATCACAAAAGAAGAGTTTCAGCACTGCTTCGAACAATGGAAAAAACGTATGGAAAGGTGTGTGTGAGGAGCCAAGGGGAGTATATTGGAAGGGAGCATATCGTTGTACCCTAATTTTTAAAATATAACCCTTTTTCGTAACCAGTCTCGGTATTTAATAACTATACCTCGTATGAACACCCTTATGCTAGATTATGAATCGTAAGTGTTCACTACAGCGAATTGACAGATAATGTTCTGCTTCAACTTAATTTTTTTTCAGTAATGCAACACATTTTGATGGATGAAAATTCAAAGTAGGCAATCTCCTTCCACTTCAAAGGCACTGATGTTCTCAAAGAGAACTCATCGTCTCAACTTGCACACCTTCATCGTACTCTCAATAGCAAGCCCAATAATATCTATTTTATCTAGTCTAGTGTGGTTTTAGGGATTGCATTACCGGTTATTCGGTAGTGAAAATTTCATTACCGGTAAAACCGGTAAATCATCGGTAAAAACATGCTTTAAAATACCCAATTTTTTTGAAGAAACGGCTTTTATTTAGGATGATTAGCTTACAAAAAAAAAACATTTTGCAAGTTTTTGTTGGTTGAAGTAATACTTAAGGACGCAGAGAATGTTAAGTCTGTCGTCTACCGAATATCATTGCACAATGGTCCAGGAGATGCATTTAAGTGGAAATTAACATTCAGAGCTCGACAGTTATTCTTTAGACAAAAACTATCTTAGACAAAGTTGTTACTGATGATAGAGCGCTCGTTTTAATGTTGTCAAAAATAGGGTGACCAAACTTTTCGGTGAAATAGAAAATCTAACTTTCTTACCTTTATAGATAGAGGGAAACATAGTTCGACAATGTTGTAGCTCCAATTATTTGAGACATCTTTGTGGAACAAAGTTTTTCTCTATCTCTTGAAATAACCGATGTAGCCTTTTTTGTAAGTTACGTTAGGGTCACCATGAAAAAAAATGTTTTTTGCTCTAACTTTTATGTTTCAAATTTTACATGCAAACTGTCTTCGCAAGACTTTTAGAGCTTACTGCTGCATTGATCAATGCAACGTTTGATAGGAGACCTTAAAGTCATAATTAATTGTCTCATGATCACGAGCAGAATAATTATTCATATACGACAGGGGTGGTCTAACTTTTGGGCATTACGGACGACTAATTGTTCAAATGTTAGGCTGCGGTCTACCAACGTTGACTGTATCAAAAAGTCATTAGAAATTGAATGTAGTACAACATGATAAAACAAAGTTTTATCTAGTGATGAAATGGATAATGGTTTGGCCGGATACCGGATAACAGATATCCGGCCAACCTCGAGCCTTAACCTTTTATTAGCTTATACAAGACTAAGAGAAATGACAGGCGAATATGAGGCAAATGAAGCGTTAAATTTTAGAAATAAATAAACACATTTTTAAATAATAATTATGAACGAATATTGAATTTTTCGTTCTGAATAAATATCCTATTTGATAGTGTATCAAGTTTTCTACAAGGAATCTGGAACAGTTTTTTTTTCATGATAATGATTTTATATCATAATATTGAGATTTTTGTAAGTTGTACCGTTCTGAATCATATTTCGGACACTTTGTTCTAATATCTTGAAATGCTTAATGCACTGATGATATAAATATCAAATTAATATCACAATTGCTTCTTTAGAGTAATCCCTTGGTTTCACTATTATTTCACATGAGAACTACATTTGAATTGTAACATAATCGGCAAAAATCTATCAACAATACTCATTATCGTTTGTGTTTGACGTTTCCTTAGCGTGAGTAGGTAGAATTCACCCGTTCATAAATATTTAAATTTCTCCCGTGTTTCATCAGTTCTCATCATTGTTGTTCGATGATTTTTTTATGTTTTCAAAGTAGAAAGCTTAAAAGCACATTGAACTAATTTATTAAAAATATCAACCAAATAATACATGTGCATGAAGTTTAGATCTGTTTTCTGCATCATATGCCTTAAGCGTCCGAAATATGATTCAGAACGGTACTTTGTTTTCAGTTGTTTTCAGAGATGGTAATCTGAGAGGGGGTACACTTACTTCACTACAAATCAAATCTGAATTATTATGCGACCGGCGGTAGAAGTAGTTCGCTTTTAAATATTTTATTATTGCTTTCATATTTTTATTATACCTTTATATATCCGAGGTAGTTTTGCATGTTGTTGCATCAAAAAATTATCTGGACAAAGACGAGACCGCCCAAAGAACACCGATTTCACTTCGATGTTCTGCTGGAAATTCCTCATTTCATCACCATCATTATTCACCTTAATTTACCACTGGTTAATTTTGAGTACTGTTATAAAGTTAATACTGTTAAGAGTTGATAATAATTAATATTTAATATATAATAAAATTATAACACATTGATAACATAATGACATTTCTGACATGTCAGTATTCACACCTTATTTACTTGTGAAAGATTTTATTTGTTTATTGTTTTATGATTTATCTTAAGTTAATAAGATTTTTTTTGTAATATCCTGTCACTATCCGGTACCCGGCCAGGTAGCAAATATTGGCCGGATAGCTACCGGATGTCCGTTTCATCTCTAGTTTTAACTTTCCTGTACTCGCGCGCAAAATCATAACTCGTATATTCGTTTTTCTAGGCGTGATGGTATTGAATTTAAAGTAAAAAAAAATATAATTGAATCTTCAAACTCCAGAAAATATTTTTTCTTCAACTTCATTCAGTTTCAATAGTCATTTAATTCAGCCTTTTCAGAGCAGAATTATTGATTCCCGGTCTGTGAGATGCTCGAGTACTGGATGGTTAATTAAAGGGAAAATAATTATCGGTTACTAAATCATTGATAAATAAAACTTTATTTTGTGTAAAATCTCATCAATCGATATCGTTGATTTTTTTAAGAAAATTGCACCTCTGAAGATTCAAAACATTTATTTTCCATAAAAATACATCCAACATGATTATTATATTTCTCAATTACCGTGAGGTATAAGAAATATCTGTCAGAAATATTGAATCCTATTATGTAAATTACATCGAACGGTCAATTGTATATTTTGAAACGAAATTTGGGATTTTTCTCCCAAAGCAGAATATCAGAAACGCAACAAGTAAACCAAACAGTTGAATTATACCGACAGATTTCACCCGACCGCAAAATAGAGCATAATTTTATTCTATTATTCATAGTTCAATATTTAATTTTAGAAATTTCAAATTTCTCGTTCATCAATGTTGTTCTATTCATGAATATATTTCATAAAAGAAATCTGCATAATTAAATCACATTCACATAGTTTAAAAATAAAAATAACAATACTTCATTATAACTCGCATTCGCAGTCTTCAAAATCGAAGTTTTCTCCAAAAATGTAGTTACTATTGAATCTCGAAACCTTATGCCGGATGTTTCCAGAATTTTCAATTGGTGATTTAACAAATGATATGCCTAAATAACTAACAATCTGAGAAAAAATACTTAAACGAAAACTTTCAAGAAGAAATATATAGTTTTACATCTGAATCCATTGTGTTTGGATAGTGTCACCATCCAGACCAGGTGGCGGGCGCCAAGGAGTACCTACGCGGGCGAGGACTACCGTTTGGCCATCCCTGATATATGGGAACAAATCTGCATATACAAAACGTCTTTCTGCAATCTTTCCAATCGGGGCTTCGAGCAGCCGCTTCGCAATTTCCTATAGTTGCTCCGATAGCTATTCTAGCATAAATTGCAATCTGACGTCAGCTTCATAAAGGGTGCATTTCTTCAGCAGTTCAACAGCGACCAGAACTGGTTCGAGGGCACCAACCAATTTCTTTATCGCTGTCAGTTCTTCATCGCTGAAGCTGAATCTTGTGTTTCGTTTTCAGGTCGAGCAGCGATTTTTTGAACTGAAGTTCTTAGGTCGTAGGTCGGAAGTCATAGATCTGATTTGATTCTCGAGTAATATTTCAAAGCGGCATAAAGGCAATTATTATTCATGGCGAAAAAAAATACCGAAATTACCGGTTTTTTTTTCCAAAATATATATTTTATTAAGGCACATGTGGCGTTAGCCTGACGGGGCCGGGAGTCCAATATTTTGACAATTTTTGTCTTACAACTATGTTAGTAATATGTAACTCGCGGCTGGCTCGAGTTTAGTATTACAAGTGTTCTCATAATTGGTATGTTGCAGTCTTCGATGCTCTGTACGTGCGCCCGACACGGGATACTTCCTATTGGGATGCAGCTGACCATTAATCAGCAACGCCCCCCTAGTCTGTACCCCATATCTAGCGTGGTGCGTCTTTCTCGACTCGAGGAATCCAGGATAGAATGGTCACTAACCGGCGCAAGAAATTACCGGTTATTGATTGTAAAATTATCGGTATTTCGGTAATGGAAAATGACCCGGTATTACCGGTAAAATCGGTAACGGTAAAACCGGTTAACAATCCCTAGATGGTTTCGAAGAAACTGATAGAAACGCTAACGGTATCCAAATTTGGTCAACCTTGGCGCCGTTGGCCAATTTGACCATGAAGATTTGGTTTTTCGATTTATATTTATATTCATGTAGACTGTAAGTCAGATGGATCAAATAAAATAATAATAAAAAAAAATATATCTCATAGAGAACCGTTTTATATTGTAAAGGGTGTGTCACATCAAATTGCATCACGGAAAAAACGCTGTAGAAATTCGCCCAGTAGACCGATCCTTTCCATTTTCTCTTGAAGTCCGCCTCCGATTTGACAACTTTTGGGTTCTTCCGGAGGACTTGCTTCATAATCGCCCAATATTTCTCTATTGGGCGAAGCTCCGGCGCGTTGGGCGGGTTCATTTCCTTTGGCACGAAGGTGACCCCGTTGGCTTCGTACCACTCCAACACGTCCTTTGAATAGTGGCACGAAGCGAGATTCGGCCAGAAGATGGTCGGGCCCTCGTGCTGCTTCAATAGTGGTAGTAAGCGCTTCTGTAGGCACTCCTTAAGGTAAACCTGCCCGTTTACCGTGCCGGTCATCACGAAGGGGGCACTCCGCTTTCCGCAAGAGCAGATCGCTTGCCACACCATGTACTTTTTGGCAAACTTGGATAGTTTCTGCTTGCGAATCTCCTCCGAACTTCTCGGATCACGTCTAAACTGCTTAACTACGCGCTTGTGATCTTTTTCACTGACGGAGCATCCATTTTTGCCGTTCTTCACCTTCCGGTCGATGGTTAGGTTCTCGAAGTATCGTTTCAGTACTCTGCTGACCGTGGATTGGACGATTCCCAGCATCTTACCGATGTCCCGATGTGACAACTCCGGATTCTCGAAATGAGTGCACAGGATTAATTCACGCTCTTTTTCGTTCGACGTCATTTTTCCAAATTTACGAAAAATTGACAGTGAAGCATGGCCAACGTGATCTATACACTCTTATTTAATTATAAGCGAAAGCTGAAGACATAATTCCTAAAAATTAAATTTCTACAGCGTTTTTTCCGTGATGCAATTTGATATGACACACCCTTTATATCTTTTGTGGTTCGTGGAGACGCGTTTTGGCGCAGTGTTTAACATCCGTGCCTCTCACGCTGAAGGTCACGAGTTCAATTCTCACTCCCGATATTCCTTTGCAGTAAGAGTAAAGCCATGATCCAAGTGACGAACCAGCCTAAAGGTTGAAAGTCACTCTAATACTGCAAAAACAAATATTGTTCCTGGTTCATCAGCTGCTTTGGTTGGGTGCTTTGCTCAGAGGGATCATCGCAATGCAAAACCACAAAGGACTAAATGAGTCATCATGAAATATTCCCCTGCGAATATTGAGAGTTCTGGATCTCAAAATAGTTGTTCCATCGCTGATACTAAGCGAAGTGCTCCAGTTTCTTATTGCGTGTTCCATGAATTCGATGACTCCATCGTGTATCTTGTACATTTTTAGTATCTTTATAGCGAATTCGTTTTTAAAACTGAGTCAGTGCCAAACTGACTCTGTAATAAAAAAACGTTTTCAGTTTCACGAATGCGGTGTTTTGTTGGTGTGCGTTATATAGTCTGATTTGTTTATATTCGCGACGATAAATGTACAGTGTCGACGTCTAATGGCGATATTAATGCTTGGGAGGTAAATTATTCTCTATCAGATCAGCAGGGCCAAGTGCAGTGTAAAAATATAAAAGTTTGAATGAATGTTTTCACTTCATATTGTTTTATTACTTAAAACATGTAGTTCTGACACTTACTTAACCATTTGTCGATGCATTTCCTGGTTTTTCCACAAATAATTACTATTATAATATAAAATCATCATTAGCCACAGTTTTCGCTCAATATGTTTCTGTGATATCGAAAAAAAACCTCTTATTTCATCACATGAAATAAATATTCGATACGTTAAAGTAAATTTTCATTCATAATTTTGATTTTGAAAGCAGGTTTATTCCACCTGAATATCCATCATTATTTTCGCCTCCCAATGAAAGCACACGTAGCTTAATGCCGTCTGCTCGAATATACTTTCAAAATCAGAATCCGAATTGGATTACGATTCCAATAATACAGAAGCAAAAGCAGCAGGTTTTTCATCTTCATAGTTTTTATTTTTAGATTTTCCAAAATATACTCGGAACTTGACAGTTCGGTATAGTTGTATTGGTGAACCTGAGTGCCAACCCGTGAAACATCTCAGTTGGAAACTAACAGCTTTCGGGGCGAACCAGTGCGACACTGAGTGCAAAACTGACTGAATAAAAAACGTTTTGACAGCAGTTAGTGCGGCACTGAGGTTGAAACTGAACAAAAACGAATTCGCTATTAGTAAGTAATTTTGTAAAATCTGTTGAACTTCGCCAATTTCAGAAGGACCATCATCGTAATTTTTTCGTTTTTGTTTGATGCGGCTATAGAACTCCTACTCGTTTATCTTGATTATCCGATTATCCGCACGCGTTTTTGTACGTTCCGTATAACGTCTCAATTTTTTTTATAGAGCGCTCAACCGTGGTACATGGGTGTCGAGGATCTCAATGATGCGATTTTTATTAAGAACAGAGAGCCCTGCCGATCGCAATTTCAGCAACTTCTTGAATCAATGAGTCCAATGCATTTCAACCGGAGATATTTTTTGTTCATAATAGAGTTGAGAGACCACTTTCTAACTTTCTACATCTACATATGTTTGTGAATATCAAAAGTATGTGCCAATTATCGATCAACCGGCGAGACTGCTGTTGTTCATAAAGCTCAGAGACTACGCTCCGATAACTCTTGAGAGTATTATATGTCTGTGAGCTGCATTATCCAAATTCTTCAAAACCACTCGAAGCATCGGCTCTTTTCAGGAACAACAAAACATTTAACTAAAAAGAAGTTCTAAAATTTCCATATCCGGAGTGATAAACAAGCATCAATCGAAATAAATAAATAGTCTTACGTCAGTAAGGCAGCTTCCTATTTTTTTTTTCCAAAAACGAAATTTGGTTTCTTTTTTTATTCTTGATAAGTTGATACATACGGCTACTGAATATCATATTCAATATCTCAATATAATTGACAATGTTTATAAATTTTATTGTGCAATATAACATTATTCCAACTAGTACCGGTGAAAATATTTGAACTTATAACCCATGAATTCTATCACGGTGTGCTATTTTAAATTCTCAACCAAGCACTAAGGAGAAAGGAATTAAATTTCTCAATGGCAAATACAAAACTAATTTAAATTCTTCTGAACACCTCTATTGTAACTATTGCATGTATTTTTTAAAACTATTCTGTCATTAAGTATTAACGAAATGTTATGTTTAATGAAGAGGATATTGTAGATTATAGATTGATAGATTGTAAAAGATTTCACTAGTTCAAACGAAAGAGACCTTATTATATCTTGAATTTGTCATCAGTCATAAGATTATGCATATCAAGTTTACAAAAGAATTATAACATAATATTCTCTCTATGAAATTAATCAATAATAATATAATTAATAGATGTTAATCGAAATCTCTCTCCAAACTAAACCATTATCTAACCATATTATCCTTGACAAGTCACCGAGTCGAATGAATCAAACACTTGTCTCATAGTAATCACGTTTTCGCGTTCTTCCTGTAAGCTTTGCTAGCCGCGTGCCGTTTATTCCATAACAAACACCAATTTGTTCCATCGAACGAGTGGCCTTCCGATCGGTCATGCTCCCGTTGAAGTTTCTCGCTCTCGCTCTATCTTATTCCCTTCACAGTTGTTGATTCCCGAAAGCGCTAATTTCTTATCAAGTTGTAGAGACAACCTTCTCACTAGCTGTAACTATGGATGTTCGATCTTCAAGTATGTATGCAGCAACTAGAATTATGCTGAATCGTATGTAAGGCGTTATAAAAGGTTTACAAAATGTATCAAACTATTATTATGCCAAAAATAGTTTGAATAATGTTTGAAATTGTTCGAGTCACAAATTCATTCGAATAGAAATATGTGTTGAAAACCATTGATCATCCCTACCCGAGGCACCATCAGCCAACCTGTAGTTCCTTATCGGCCCCAGCAAATAGTGCAGATTAATAACCGTACAATAACATCATATCTCATAATAACAAAAACAACAATTACGCTCATCCGCACGGCCCAGCGAAGGCCACTTCACTGCGCCCTGGTCGACAGAACTTTTACGGGAAGTGGTTGCGCTGGCTGCTCCATTTTATTCCTAGAGCTCATACGATTATTCTATTATCATCCATGCTTACATACTGTTTATTAGTATTTCAAGGGTACATATAATGCAGCTGTGAGGAAGCACCATGGAATCCATACGCGAGAAGGGGCTTACGTCACTCGTACCGGGATTTCTTCGCCGCCGGTTTTTGTTTGCGTTGTTTCTATTCTTATTCATACACTTCTAGCGATGATAATAGTTTATGTGGCGGGCTTTCGATGCCGTAACGTAAACAAGTCGATTATATCTCTATCGAACGAGCACGCGTGAAGTCACTGCATGCGCGAGCTTCCGTAAGACTGTACAATGCAATGTTTCGGGAAAAATAATTGTACAGATTAAGTTAGCGAATCACATAAATTAATGTAATCGTATCTCGTTGATCCTGGAGAGCAACAAAATTCGATCGATGACGATGAGCCATCATACAATGATTGTTTGTTTCGATACGGTTGATATTTGCAATGTACAATGTACACAATGCGATTAGATTAATACACTGAATTAGTTGTCAATGTCCTAGTTTAAATATAATCCTTAAAGTTGTATGAGAAATCTTAAAAATATACTCTGTTGAGACGATGGCACTAACGTTCCTAGAGAAACTTTGCCGTCTCAATGTAAGTTGAATGATGTGGGTTTGTCCAGTCGAAAATATGATCATGGTTTGTTCATTTTTTGATTGCTCTTGTTCGGCGTACCTGTATCAAATCAGGTATAAAAATATATAAATAAAATAGTTTTATAGAATATTTTTGCAGATTCACATGTTTTAAAGGTTTATAATATCGTTCTATTGGTGTCAAAGCGCCCCTCGTTTGAGCTAACTTTTAATCAACCACCAGATGATTATTTGGTACATATCCAGATCTTTTCTGGATTGTAACACTTATAGATATTGTAAACATCATGCTTGCACACCAATATTATCAGATTTACATAGCTGAACCATATAATCTAATTATATGCATAAAAATACATTTCTGTCTGTCTGTCTGTCTGTCTGTCTGTCTGATTCTTATGGACTCGAAAACTACTGAACCGATCGACATGAAAATTGGTATGTAGGAGTTTTCGGGACCGGGGAAGGTTTCCGTGACAGTTTGACACCCCTCCCCCCTCTCTGAGGGGGAGGGGGCTGCCATACAAATGAAACATAAATTTCTGCATTACTCGAGAATCAATCAAGCAAATGAAACCAAATTAGGCATATGGACGTTTTAGGGTGCAATAAATGTTTCTGTGGTGGTTAGACACTCCACCCCTCTCTCTAAAAAAGAGCTTTCGTACAAATGAAACACAAATTTCTGCATTACTCGAAAATTAATCATGTAAATAAAACCAAATTAAGCATATGGAGGTTTTAGGATGCAATAAATGTTTCTATTGTGGTTAGATACTCCTCCCACCTCTCTAAGGAGGGGCTGCCAAATGAAACAAAAATTTCTGCATAACTCGAGAATTAATCAAGATAAGGAAACCAAATAAGGCATGTGAAGATTTTAGGGTGCAATAAATGTTTCTATGGTGGTTAGACACTCCAACTCTCTCTCTAAGGGGGAACTGCCATACAAATAAAAGACTAATTTCTGTATAACTCGAAAACTAATCAAGTAAATGGCATGCGAAGTTTTAGGGGATACGAAACGTTTCTATGGTGAATAGACACTCCTCCCCTCTCTCTGAGGGGATGTGGGGGACTGTCATACAAATGAAGTATACATTTCTGCATAATTCAAGAACTAATTAAGCAAACGGAACCAAATTTGGCATGTGGAGGTTCTAGGGGCCAAGAAACATTTCTAAGGTGGTTCAACACTCCTCCCATCTTTCTAAGAAGAAGGGGGATCTGCCATAGAAATGAAACACAAATTTCTGCATAACTCGAGAATTAATCAAGAAAATGGAGCCAAATTTGTCAGATTTACATAGCTAAACCATATAATTAACTCATTTCGATGAACTCAATACTGATCATGAGTTGTCCGATTCACTAATGTTGTTTTGTCTACATGATTTCTATGGTAACCACTTGGCGCGCTGTAGTTTGTTTATTGTGTCCTTTGCGCATAGCAGAAATAAAGTTTCTCTGTGTTGAGTGTGTTAAGATAAACACTTTTAAAATTCCCAAGAAAACACAATATTCTGAAAAAATTCTAAATTATGAATGGATCAATATGATGACAGTAAACTCAAGCAAGATAAATGCAACATTTACTTGAAAATTCCATTTTTGTCATTCAAAAATTGTGATTTCTAAAACCGGACAAATCATGATCATTTTTTGGACAAACCATGATCAGAGGTGGACAAACCATGATCATAATTTCTCTTTGAGGAAAATCGTTAAAAAACATAAAAATTTGAATAATTTCAACGCTTTGTGGTAGTATTAACAACGAGGGGCTTGGGGCTTTTCATCAAACCCATCGGTTACACATACACTAAATCATCGACGAGATCAAGAAAAAGTCGGCAGGAACTGTATCTGATAAATAGACCACGTGGGGTCAACTCTATTATTTATGCATCGATTGTATACAATCTTAGACTCGATTATAAACAGAATTAATTTAGTTGTTAGACACAATCAAATTTATCGTGCATTTTTGGAAGGGAATTGATAGAAAATGCCCAAGAAATCACTTACTTTTCTTTTTACTTCTAAAATGTACCATCAATTTCAATGTTTTTCAACTGTAGCCATTACCGAATTTTCACTTTTTTAAAAAAAACTAATGCCAGTCTTAGACAAACAGAGCCCAAAACAAGAAAAGTTCAATAAATCTGCCATTGTAGAGATTTGACCATATTAGTGGAACAATGTTTTTCATCTAATATGATCTTCTATCAGCTACCTGACACCCTTTTTTTTGTTTTGTAGGTGAAAAATATGTTTTTGACCATAAGAAAGATAACAAAAAAAATTATTTTTCTTTTATATTTAAAAAACAAAAAAAAAACAATGTGTATAAAGCAACAACAAAAAATTCTGAATGAACTTTCGCGGTTCGAGAACTACGTAAACGTGAGATGTGCACTAATTTTAGAGGGAAATGTAAAATACAATGATCGTTCGACAATTCTTCCATTCACATATTTTGCTAGTCCTAGGCATCATATCAAACGTAAAAGGACGTTCATCAAATTTATTTGTAACGAAGAACATAATCTATCACAAAAATTTCGATGCATTCTAAAATAATGTTCGAAATGGTAAACAAGTGGATTGCATAATATAATTGCGTAGTTCTACCTCGAAAATATGCGGTCGTGTCCTAGATACAACCCCTTACAATTTTGTCATTATCCTTAACGATGCGATTCAAAATATTTTCCTTTTTTTCGCAGTTTAGAACTTTATCTCCGTAAACTTCCGAGTATTTCAAAATTGACCAGAAATTGCTGCTTGAAGCTTATCGACAAATATCGTTGTGCACCTAATAAGTCAATAAGGGCATCTATGGTAAGTCTAGAAAAACTTTGAAAAATAAATTCTGAAAAATGCACTTTTTCTTTCGCGATATTTTTTCCATTACCACTTCGACTGAGCCACTTTCACAAAACATTGGCAAACTTCGCTCAAAAGGATTGGTGAAAATATAAAAAATGTGGTCCAATATAATTATTGTTTTAGAATTATTATATAATTTGTTATAATGATGAGGGGGGTCTTCGTAGCTACTTGGTTACGCGTTCGCTTACCAAGCGATCGATCGTGAGTTCAAACTCAGGGCCCTCAATTGACCATCTTTGTGTTGTTATAGAATAACTACGTCCACGCAACCATCATCAGCGATGAAAATCGATCCACGGTGGAACAAAGATCGATACATCCATACAACTGCTCTGCTCTGCAAGAAACATCGGGCTGCTGTTCTATAAATAACTCAACAATGTTCAATATCAACTGTCTCCGCTGTCCGGTCTGTTGAACAATGGATGAACAGAAAGAATACCCTTACGCCTAAATGGCTACTACTGTGTAATTTACCATAATGTAATGGAACAGAAAACTTAACGCCTAAATGGCTACTACTAACTACTGTGTAATTCACAATTCATAGAAACATAAACATATGTACATGTACACGATTAAACCCGGCTCTGTTACAGCTAAATGCTAATGAGCCTAATAAATAAATGGGATAAAAAAAAATAATTTGTTATTAAATCTATATTTGCATAACTTTTTTTGACGAGAGTGGAGAGAGAAGAGAGGAGGAAGAGAGAGGAGAGAGGAGAGAGGAGAGAGGAGAGAGGAGAGAGGAGAGAGGAGAGAGGAGAGAGGAGAGAGGAGAGAGGAGAGAGGAGAGAGGAGAGAGGAGAGAGGAGAGAGGAGAGAGGAGAGAGGAGAGAGGAGAGAGGAGAGAGGAGAGAGGAGAGAGGAGAGAGGAGAGAGGAGAGAGGAGAGAGGAGAGAGGAGAGAGGAGAGAGGAGAGAGGAGAGAGGAGAGAGGAGAGAGGAGAGAGGAGAGAGGAGAGAGGAGAGAGGAGAGAGGAGAGAGGAGAGAGGAGAGAGGAGAGAGGAGAGAGGAGAGAGGAGAGAGGAGAGAGGAGAGAGGAGAGAGGAGAGAGGAGAGAGGAGAGTGGAGAGTGGAGAGAGGAGAGTGGAGAGAGGAGAGAGGAGAGAGGAGAGTCTGCAGTCCGGATTGTTTTTTAAGCTCGACGCACAGTTTAGACGACACTCTCGGCTTGTTCGCACATTTCAAATGAATAGGCTGGCGTTAAGCTTGTAGAGGTTGATCACTCTTTTTGTCGTCACTGCTGCTTTCGGATTTTGAGTTCTATTTCTTCTGATTCAGGATAACACATTCATTGTCGTTTCGATAATTTCGATTTCGATTAGTCATCAGGCGAGTATTTCGGACTTTCGCAATGCACGAGTAAAACTTTGCTGCGTTGCATTTTTGCTTAGGCACCATTTTGATAACCGAACACCAAAAAAATCAAAACAAAGACATCATTCCGCACAAAATTGAAAGAAATGCGTCAAGTTTAAGTCGTTCAAATTTTTATCGTAGCACCTTGATGCCTTTTTTTGTTCGAGAACTTTGTGCTGTTTTGTAGATGCTTTTGGTCATGCCTCTCTATACAACGCGATATGCAGTTTACTAACGCTATGTATTGAAAAAAAATGAATTCATTAAACTAAACTTAATAATATCTGAGATACATGTCGTTTTTCACGTTTTTCATGTTTAAGTCAACATGTTTGAATATGTCATCGAATCGTCATTTCTAAGTTAAATTGTAGTTTGTTTTAATTTTTTTTCGATTCATAAATATAATTAACTTATCAATTATGTTCCAAATAAAACGTATAACTTAGTTACCCGATTGACATAAATAATGTTATATGCGTCTCCATTCCAGCGTCGTGATTGGCGGACCCTGTGTTTATTGAGGTGTTTGCAGCGTAATTAATTATTGATAACTTAGTGAGATGTTTATGTTCAATTCTCGTTTAGTCCGGGAGCTTTTCGTTAGAAACATTATTATGACTTGCTCTGGTACAAGTGAATCTCTTAAACCAGAATTTAGCTAGTCTGGTTTAATCCGGATTCGACGGATGTATGATCGATGTATGTCTAAAACTCAACTTAGTACTGATTATCAATAAGTAAAGATTCATGGTTTGCATAGTGCCTTGAAAAAAAATATATATATATATTTCTTCACGAATCACTACAAATTAAATAACATATGAAAACTTATTTTGTTCAAAACATATCAAACATATCCATTCGTTCGATAACTCGCAAGTAGATCGGACAGGTTTTCGAAACGAACCAACAAAGGTGTTTTTTCCACATCGAATCAGACTGTGTTTTTTTTTCATCGGTTGCGCTTGCGAGTAGAGCGAAGCTCAAAGTGGTGCGCGACCGAGACGCAGAGGATACAATTCAGACAGATTCATCACACACGCCACACAGCAGCGGCAAGTATAAGTTTATTTTTCTTTTGTCCTCCTATCATTCCTTCTACCATCTGTGCTCGATTTACACCATTGTTCATCTGTGTGTTTACCAAATCGGCAAACGTTGGCATTAGGGGTGTCTATTTTTTCTTGGTTACATTACCGTTGAAATTTTATTGGAACTTTTTTTCATTTTAGAATTTTATATAAATAAAATAAATTAATATAAATACTATCCGCAGCATAACCTTATAATATTTTTTTTTACTTATTCATTTTGATAATTATTATATTCTGTTCATATCGAACAGTTGGCCGATTTTTCTAATATGGCTGAGGGCGGAAAGGATCCCCCGTTGACGCAATTGAATATTTCTGATACCGAACCTCCTCCTGAAGAGCAGGAGGATGAAGCAGAAATTGAAGTAGAAAATTCTGTTTACGAAGTTGATAGTTCCGAAGATGAGTAAATCGACGAGAAACAGGATTTTCGTCCTAAAGAATACCCTGAAGGCTCCAAAGGCCCATTCATTGTGTACTTTAGACGAAAATCCAAACCTCTCAATGTCATTCGCATCTCGAAGGAACTAACTCAACATTTTTCTGACGTTACCGAAATTACACGGATGGGGCCAGACAAACTACGAGTTGTCGTCTCAAGCAGGACCCAAGCAAACAAAATAACGCGCTGCGACCTCTTTGCGATTGAGTATCGTGTATACGTACCCTGTTGCAACGTCGAAATAGACGGCGTAATAACCGAAAAGGGTTTGACCCGAAAAGAGATAATCGGTGGTGTCGGTCGCTTCAAGAACTCCACACTAAAAACAGGAAATGGGTTATATCTATGGTATAACCGCAAGGGTGACGTAGGACTATCGTTGATTTAGAGATCATTTGTTTGATGTTGAATCTGAATTCATTCAGAATGAATGAATATTTGGAGAACTTCGAAAACGAGAGCGTTACGTTGGAGGCACAAGGTTTTATGCATCCAATATTGGATACGGAAATATCCTACTGATGGGGAAGAATAATCTTCAGAAGCTATCCTGTTAATTGCGATTGATTGAAAAATCACAAAACCAAATGTATTTGGTCACAGTGTTACATGGATAGAAAACATTAAAATAAACTCTTTCATATGAATGTAATTTTAAATTCCCAGAGGAACTGGCAGATTATTTTCAGTAACGATTAGATATTTCCACATTTTCCTCGATACTGGAAGCCCACCAGTGGTTAATGCTAACTCGATAACCACCTGTTAATAGCACTTGATTGAAACATATTTGGTCACAGTGTTACATGAATAGAAAACATTCAAATAAACTCTTTCACATGAATGTATTTTTAAATTCCTAGAGGAACTGGCAGATTATTTTCCGGATCTTTCTCGATGCTGAACGGCATCCAAACGGAAAGAATTCCGTGCGTGTATGTATGTGTGCAGCAGCTGCTTCAATGGTCACCTTCTCTTCTCCTGAAGGATCTGCTTCTCTGTGCTCCCTCACAGTTTCAAACAAACTGTTTGCGTTTCAGGGCAGATCTCGATCCTTCGCCGTCCAGCACCCTCAGCAACGAAGTTGTCTTGTCGATGTCCTCACGAAAAATGAATGCGTCTAAGGAAGGAAGGTATTGTATTATAGAGACTTTAAACTTTTGCAGTTCATTCGTCTCTAGCCTTGAGAAAGGCCCTTTGAAAACTCTACACTATTCTACTCCAGCGCTACCACCTCCGCCCTCTTGCCATGAGAAAGGCACTCGATCCCTCGCCGTCCAGCTCGTCCAGCAACGATGTTGTCCAGTCGGTGTCCACACAAAGAATGTGGAATGCGTCTAACCACCAGAATATTGCTTAAGTATGCTTTTTGTGCGTGATTGAATCGAGAGAAGGCGTGGTTTACGATGGCAATTTGGAAGGCAAACTAGAGGGGAATGAACTTTCTGAGCTCGGAACTTTCGGGGACTGAGCAATAATCGATTGCGGGCGCATACAATATTGGATACGGAAATATCCTATTGATGGGGAAGAATAATCTTCAGAAGCTATCCTGTTAATTGCGGCGATTGATTAAAAAATCACAAAACCAAATGTATTTGGTCACAGTGTTACATGGATAGAAAACATTAAAATAAATTTTTTCACATGAATGTAATTTAAAATTCCCAGAGGTACTGGCAGATTATTTTCAGTAACGATTGGATATTTCCACATTTTCCTCGATACTGGAAGCCCATCAGTGGTTAATGCTAACTCGATAACCATCTGTTAATAGCACTTGATTGAAACATATTTGGTCACAGTGTTACATGGATAGAAAACATTCAAATAAACTCTTTCACATGAACGTATTTTTAAATTCCTAGAGGAACTGGCAGATTATTTTCCGGATCTTTCTCGATGCTGAATGGCATCCAAAAGGAAAGAATTCCGTGCGTGTATGTGTGTGTGTGTAGCGGCTGCTACGAGATCTTCCCGGGTAACCGTTTGTGGCATCACTCTCCTCCTGATGGATTCCCTTCTGGCCTAAGGTGCACAAACAGGCTCTTGGTGACACCGTTCATCCGCGCTTTCATGATAAATGAAAAGCTTCACCACAACAGCGACAACATGCTCCAATCGCTGTTCAATTAGAACTGAGTGGATTTCCGAGCGGCGCTCGCTTATATACCGATTGGTGATTTCAATAACCTGTTTTGAAAGCAAATTTAAGACTATTGAAACAAGTTTTTGGATCAGAAAGTAACAAGTATAGAACACGTAGACATTTTATCTCTCGAATGAAGTGTTTATCATACCATTTCGTTCAGTTGTTTAGGAGCTATTAACACTCAAAATCTCGGTCTCCGGCGTAACGCTTTCGTTTTCGAAACATTGATTTTACACCCCGGTATAGAAATGAAAGACGTAGTCCTACGTCAAAACTGTGAAGATTCTTGCATCCGATCGACTGAAATCTGTGTCACATAAAAATGACAAAAGAATTCTCAACCGGACAAACTCTTTTCGTGTGACTTTTGAGGGTTCCGCCCTTCCAAATTACGTTGCAATAGGGGCACTTCGTTTACCTGTTCGTTTGTTTGTACCCCGGGTAATGAAATGCAACAAATGTATGTCACACGGCCGCCTATTGTTGCAATAATAAACGTTGCGCAGATTGTGGAGAGAGCCATGATGAGAAACCTTGCGCGAAAGAGCACAAGTGTCTTCATTGCGGCGGGACTCCTCATGATTTTACTCAATGCCCGGTGTACATACAACAAGGGGAAAAAATCAAGCGTTCCTTAAAAGGACGTTCCAAGCGGACTTTTGCAGAAATGCTTAAGAGTTCCGTGCCAACGACACAGGACAATCCCTACTCCATTCTGCAGAACGACGAGCCTGTTGCTGACGCTCCCAATGCCGGATGTTCCGGTACATAACAGGGTGCCATCAGGAAAAGAAAAATTACTTCTTTTCCATCACTCCCCAGAAAGAATACCGAAACTTCCCAAGTTGGAATGAAGCCTCGAACTGAACGTGCTGAGAATAGGCCGAAGCAAGTACCTCCCGGTTTACGTGGTCATGCTACCAACCAGGGGTCTTCAGCACTTCCCGGAACAACAACGAACACGTCTGTTCCATTTTCGCGGTCGAAGCAACAGCCACTACCTGGCCTGCTTGCGCTTTCAGACCTTGTGGATAACATTTTAAATGCTTTAAATATAAATGATCCTCTTAAAAGCATAGTATTATGTTTGCTTCCTGTTGTGAGAACATTTTTGAAAGAAAAATGTGGCTTTTTAGCAACGTTCATTTCCCTCGATGCCTAATTCAGCGCAAGAGGTCAAGGATTTGACCACTGTCATACAGTGGAATTGCAGAAGCATCATCCCTAAACTAGATCAATTTAAATTTTTAGTTCACAGTTCTAACTGTGATGTATTTTCTCTCTGTGAAACATGGCTTTGTTCATCCGACGAGCTGAATTTTCACGATTTCAACATTATTCGCCTAGATCGTAACGACTCGTTTGGTGGCGTACTATTGGGGATCAAAAAACGTCACTCCTTCTATAGAGTCACTATCCCATCGATTACAGGCATTGAAGTTGTCGCTTGCCAGATACAAATCAATGGCAAAGATCTCTGCATTGCTTCGATATATATTCCTCCCAGGACTACGGTAGGCCGCCATCAGTTCTTTGATATTATCGAGGCATTGCCGGAGCCGCGGTTAATCTTAGGTGACTTCAACTCCCATGGAACAGCATGGGGGTCACTCTACGATGACAACCGTGCCACGTTGATTTTTGATCTGTGCGACAACTTCAACATGACAGTTTTAAATACTGGGGAAGCAACTATGATAGCCAACCATCCTGCACGGACAAGCATGCTAGACATATCTCTCTGCTCTTCTTCATTATCCCTGGATTACACGTGCAAAGTAATCCAAGATCCCCACGGTAGTGATCACCTACCAATAATTTTATCGATCGCCAATGAATCAAAATCTAGTGAGTCAGTCGATATTGCGTATGACCTCACGAAGAATATTGACTGGAGAAAAATTGCAGAATTAATATCTGAAGCAATCATTTCGATGCATGAACTTCCTCCCCTTGAAGAGTATAATTTTATATCAAGTTTGATTTACGAAAGCGCACTTCAAGCTCAAAAGAAACGTGTACAGGCTACCACTTTCCGACGTCGTCCTCCATCACTTTGGTGGGACAGGGAGTGTTCAAAGGTCTACCTTGAAAAATCATCCGCTTTCAAAAAATTCAGGAAAACTGGATTAGTGGAATGGTTTCGAAAGTACCAAGCTCTAGAAGCCAAACTTCTTCTTCTTCAATGGCACTAACGTTCCTAGAGAACCTTCGCCGTCTCAACGTAGTATTACTTGCGTCATTTTTATTAGTACTTAGTTGAGATTTCTATGCCAAATAACACGCCTTGAATGCATTCTGAGTGGCAAGCTCTAGAATACGCGTGATCACAGTGCAAGTCGGAGGAAATTTCTTTGACGAAAAATTCCTCCGACCAGAACGGGAATCGAAGAAGCCAAACTAAAAGGTCTGATTAAAGCAAAAAAGCGTGGATATTGGCGGAAATTCATCAATGGTTTGTCAAGGGAGACCGCTATGAGTACACTTTGGAATACGACTAGGAGAATGCGTGGCTGGAACCATACCAATGAAAGTGAGGAATACTCTGACCGTTGGATTTTCAAATTTGCAAGGAAGGTTTGTCCCGATTCTGTTCCTGCACAAAGCGTCGTACGCGATATTCCGCTCCAATGCGACTATAAGAATTTTTCGATGGTAGAATTCTCAATTGCCCTCCTCTCATGTAACAATTCAGCTCCGGGGTCGGACAAGATTAAATTCAACTTGTTGAAGAATCTTCCCGACTTGGCAAAACAGCGTTTGCTGAACTTGTTCAACAAGTTTCTGGAGCTGAATATTGTCCCGCATGACTGGAGACAAGTGAGAGTGATAGCCATACGGAAACCCAACAAGCCGGCTTGCGATCACAACTCGTATAGGCCGATTGCAATGTTATCCTGTATTCGCAAATTGTTAGAGTAAATGATTCTACTTCGTTTGGACAAGTGGATCGAAACGAACAATTTGCTGTCAAATACGCAGTTTGGCTTCCGCCGAGGTAAAGGGACGAATGATTGTCTCGCGCTGCTATCTTCTGAAATCCAAATCGCATTTGCTCGCAAAGAACAAATGGCTTCCGTTTTCCTCGATATCAAAGGGGCATTTGATTCAGTTTCCATGGAAATTCTCTCAGAGAAGCTTCATAATCGTGGACTTTCACCAATTCTGAATAATTTCCTGTACAATTTACTGTCAGAAAAGCACATGAATTTCTCTCATGGCAACTCAAAATCTTATCGTTACAGTTTTATGGGCCTACCGCAAGGCTCCTGCCTAAGCCCCCTCTTGTACAGTTTTTACGTCAATGATATGAATGATTGTCTAACTAGAGACTGCACGCTGAGACAACTTGCAGACGATGGAGTTATTTCCATCACGGGTACTAATCCCATCGCTCTGCAAAAGTCGTTGCAAGATACCATGAACAATCTGTTCACGTGGGCCCTCAAGCTGGGTATCGAATTTTCTACGGAGAAAACTGAAATGGTCGTTTTTTCTAGGAAGCACGAACCCGCCCAATTCCAGCTTTACCTATCCGGCAAAACGATCCAACACTCTATATTTTTCAAATACCTGGGTGTATATTTTGATTCTAAATGTACCTGGGGGAGACACATTGCGTCTTTGAAACAGAAATGCCAGCAAAGAATCAATTTTCTCCAAACAATAACCGGAACATGGTGGGGTGCCCATCCAGGAGACCTCATTCAGTTGTACAAAACAACGATATTGTCAGTGTTAGAATATGGCAGTTTTTGCTTCCGATCAGCTGCCAGGATTCATATTCTCAAGCTGGAGAGGATACAATATCCTTGATTGCGTATAGCCATGGGGTGTTTGCATTCGACACATACGATGAGTCTCGAAATTTTGGCAGGAGTACCCCCGCTTACTCTTCGGTTCACAGAATTATCCTACAGATTTCTCATCCGTTGCAAGATCATGAATCCATTGGTGATTGATAACTTCGAAAATCTACTCCAACTGACTCCTCAGTCAAGTTTTATGTCTTTGTACCATGATTTCCTTACCTATGAAGTGCACCCTTCACCGGGCATCTCCAACCAAGTTTGCTTCCCATACTTTTGCAATTCCTCTGTCAATTTTGATCTGTCCATGCGACAAAAAATCCATGGAATCCCAGATCATCTACGCTCCGATTCTATTCCGCCGATATTTTCGGCAGAATATGGGAAAGTTAGATCTGATAAAATGTTCTTTACTGACGGTTCATACATAAACGGGTCCACTGGCTTCGGCATCTTCAATGAAAATTCCAGTGCCTCTTTCAAACTCAAAGATCCTTGTTCCGTGTGTGTCGCAGAAATGGGTGCGATATACTATGCTCTAGGGATCATTAAAACACTGCCCATCGACCATTATTTTATTTTTTCAGACAGTCTCAGCTCAATAGAGGCAATCCGCTCAATGAAAGTTGATAAACGCTCATCTTATTTCCTAACAAGAATAAGACATCTATTGAGTGTTTTGGTCGAAAAATTATTCAAGATTACCTTAGCATGGGTTCCCTCTCATTGCTCGATTCCGGGGAATGAGAAAGCGGACTCGCTAGCTAAGGTGGGCGCTTCAGAAGGCACACTTTTTGAAAGGCAAATTGCCTATAATGAATTTTTTCACATTCCTCGTCAGGACACACTCGTTAGTTGGCAGCGCATGTGGAGTGAAGATGAGTTCGGTCGTTGGTTACACACGATTATCCCTAAGGTTTCGACGAGTGCTTGGTTTAAGGGATTGAATGTAGGTCGTGATTTCATTCGCGTGATATCTCGGCTCATGACCAATCACTACAACCTAAACGCGCATCTCTATCGCATTGGGCTCGCAGCAAACAATCTTTGTGATTGTGGCGATGGCTACCACGACATCGAGCATGTTGTCTGGTCGTGTATCCGGTTCCATGCTGCTCGCTCTCAGCTCTCTAGAGCACTGAGAGCACAAGGCAGACAATCGGATATCCCCGTCCGGGATATCTTAGGTAGCCGTGATCCTGATCTTCTGCTTCATCTATACCTGTTCCTCAGAAACGCCGATGTCAACGTTTAATGATGTTTCCTTCGTTGTGTCCCTGTTTCATATCCCTCCTATCCGATCTATAAACTTTTACTTAGTCGTGGCATTACATACACACCCTCTTTACAGATACACGGGCCAAAGGTTGTGTAGTCCACTGATGATTCAACAAGAGCCAAAGGTTGTACCGCTCATGACAACTCTACACGAACTGATGATTGCGCCGGCTAGTGACCATTCTATCCTGGATTCCTCGAGTCGAGTGGACGCACCACGCTATATATGGGGTACATACTAGGGGGGCGTTGCTGATTAATGGTCAGCTGCATCCCAATAGGAAGTATCCCGCGTCGGGCACACGTACAGAGCATTGGAGACAGCAACATCCCAATTACGAGAACACTTATAATACTAACCTCGAGCCAACCGCGAGTAATCGGTTACATATTACTAACATAGATAATAAGAAAAGCTGTCAAAATCCAGAATCCGTAACTCCGGTCCCGTCAGGCTAACGCCATATGAGCCTTGATAAAAATATATATATTTTGGAAAAAAAAAAAATATCAATCTACATCTTTCTCAAAGATAAGACGTTCCACGCAAAGTGTAGTTACACAATATAAACATTTAAAAACAAATAAGCTATCAATATTCCTAAGCTATACACACAATCATCGCATAACCTAAATTCCTTCTTGATAACAAAATGCGGAAGAGCAAAAACGAAACAAATTTTCTTACGCAACAATAACAAAAATATGCGTTATCTTGAGAACCCCACACGCTCATCGCAGGTCTAGTTCCCCGGCTCTCCTGGATAGCATGCAAACTCATGATTACATTCGTGCCGCTGTGTTCTCCCCACCCCACCGGTTTAGAGAGACGATGCTCGATAGAACTGACCGATCGCGTTCTTGAACCCGTCACCCGTCTGAACGATGACGCAACACAAAGCAATGAGTTAGAGCTGTGATTCGTCATGGGAAATTGTGTTGTATTGGCTGTTCGTTGTTGCTTGATTGAGAAGTTTTTCCCCAGGATTATCGCGTATAAGGTAACAACAGGTGAAGCGTTAACAGTGACGTCACATCCACTTGATGTGGTTTTCTGATGATTCATGCGGTGGTGAATAATCTTATTGAGAAGCTTGTCAATCAGCGGAAGTGTTGTTGTGTCATACGGTTATTCAGGAAACGCGGTGACTCGATCATTGCAAACGTAGATGCAAATGGTATTCGGAAAATTAATTTTACTTCACGGTTTGGTTGGTGATATAATGAGCACTGTGTTTGCAGTGGAATATCCCAGACCAACGTTTGATACGCGCCACGACTGGAATAAAACAGATAATTTTTGAAAGTAGAACATTCTTTGTTTGGTTGCAAATTGGTAAACAAGTACCCTGGATGGGTTCAACCTCGTCTGCTGGAGATAAAGAAAGCGAAAATGGTCTGAGTGTCAAAACAAAGAACTCGTAGCCGCCGTATTCTGAGGGGGGGGGGAGACAGTCTGTGTCGAACGACACGGTTTGCGGAGTACAGAGCGCCGAGGACTTTTCCCCGGCTGGCACGCTTCATTACCTCCCGCGCCATTTGCGACTGTCGAGCAAACGGTGCAATACCATTACTGACCTGGCATAATTTCCTGACGCTCGCAAACGCTGAAGCGTTTTATTGTCGAATGTTTTGTACGGGTGTTTGTGAGAAGTGTTGCTAACTCGTGGTGTTAGCGAATTTCGTGGTTCATCCAAAAAAATTTGTAATAAAAAAAAATTACTCGAACTCATTCACATGAAACTTATTCTAATACTATCTTGTTCCATATACCTTTGAAGTAGGCTTAAGTCTTTTAGTAGAAAATTTATGCCAAATCAGGAAACAAGTTACATTTCTTAGGAATATTGTTACTATTTTCGCAACGAAGGAGTTTTAATGATTTCCTTGATCCGTGAAAGATTTAAATTAACGAAAACTGGAAGCATTCCCATTTTCCATACATTTGTTCCATGCCTTTCTGTGTTCACCTATCCGTGCTGTTAATAGCGAGCAACTAATGTATCAGCGAGGTACAAAATTCATTTACTACTGTGCGCTAATCGCCCGGAATGCAAATGCGGAGTGGAGAATGGAAATATTGCAATTTATTTTCCGCCCGTTTTCAACTTATTGACTATAAATAAACTATTCTCGATTTCAAATCGAAGTCTAGATCGAGCTAGCGTGCAGACATTCATTTCTTAATACTGATATCACATACAAAAGTTTTGCTCGACACGAAGGAAGAATGGAAGGTATCGCAAACAGTGATGCAAAAGCGACGCGGTGCTTCCATCGAACAAAATGGTGGAGGCAACGCGTCGCCTTCTATACCGTCTGGTAGATTACTGCTGTATTTTATAATTACACGTACACAAAAACCACGCAAACCATCTGGCATTTTCCGGGTCAACAAAGTTTCTACAAAAGAATTATTTTTTAAATCCAATTTTAAAATAATTCCTCAAGTGATAAACAAGCGCATAGAATGAGTAATTAACTAGCGTATTGAAATGTAGCCCTACTTCAACAATGCGGTCGTGTTATGGGTATAATATCCCTTATTTTTTTCAAATGTTTATCATTTGTATGTCAAAGCTTACAGTTTTGAATGATTCAGAAGCAATAATCTTAATTTGGATAGTGAAGAACATGGAAAACCATCGAAAAACAATTCAAGACACACAATTGGAATCACCTACCATCTGAAACTATCACTGGTGACGTCACCGTCTGCAATTAACCCTTTCATTACGGCAGTGTGCTCCGCCGAAGTCCTACCTTGGTGGTGTTGTTTTTCCGCCAATTGTCATTTGATAATAAGTTCAAAGAAGAGAAGTGGAACTTGTTAGAAAAAAGTGGCAATGATTTGTGGTAAAAAAATGTAAACAGTGAAAAAATTGACAGATGATTTACGCTCCAAAAAATTAACAGAATGTTGAGATGACTCTAAAATGGTGGGAGACATCATATAAAAGGTGGGAGGTTCAGCTTAATCGGACTAAAGGGAGAGTGGCGCAAAGCGGTCAAATTTTGAGTTTTTTAAAAATCGAAAAATCAAAGAAAATCGGGGTTTTCGAAAAAAAATTTTTGATGCCAAATGTCCTGAAATGGCATGAAACGTCGAGATGTAGTGTCACCTCGAAAACAAAATTTTTGTCAAAAATCGGCACTCTGGGACTTCGTTTTTTTTCGGCATGCGAAACGAAAAGTATGGTTTAGGGTGCCAATAAAAATAGTTATCTCGATTTTTCATTCGGAACTTGCTACGAAATGTTGATTTGCACAATAATTAACCCTATGCAAAAGGGTTAGCTCATTCGGGATTCATTTACTGGTGTCGCAGACGTTAAAATTTTAGTTTTTTGAAAATCGAAAAATCATTGGAAATCGGGGTTTTTAAAACAAAATTTTCCAAATTCCAAATTTTTCGAAAAAGTCATATTTTTGCAAAGGAAACTTACTCATAAGCTTCAATTTGATATGTCGATTATCTGAATCGGTAGTTCAAAAGTTATGAATTTTTGTAGTGGAAAAAAGAGGGAAACGAAAAAGATCCTCTCTGATATCAAGATGTAAAAAATCCTCACCTCTCTAGAAAAAATAATAAAAAAGCGGCCTCTAGTCCAAAGCCATGAAAATACGAAAAACAACTACATTCAATAAATACGGAAATAAAATCCATTTTTTTCAGGTTCAATATTCAATGATATATTTTGAAAAAAAATGGTTCATTAGCTTCAATTTGATATGTCGATCATCTAAATATGTTCAGTGGTTCAAATGTTATGAATTAAAAAAAAAGTATTTTTTGGGAAAATGTGGAATTGATTTTTCGTACCACCCTAAAATAAACTCCAACTAAAAAAATGCCAATAGACGAATGTGTACTGTATGTATATTTATATGTTTTCAAATGTTTTTTCAGATATCACCATCGCAAGCGTGATATTTTTAAATACATTTTTAAATTAAATTTTATCATTTTTTAAATTTTTTAAATTACTATCAGTCATGTTTGCGGATTCATAGAAAGATAAGATTCCATTTGAATGTGGATCGTTGTTAAGAATTAAAAAAAAACACATAAAATTCATGATTTCTTCCAAAAATTCATAACTTTTCAACCATTGAGCCGATTTCATAAATCGACATATCAAATGAAACCTTATTCTTCTATGAATCAACTTCAATCTGTCATTCAAAAAACCCAGAAATCTAGAACTACAGAAAAACATTGATTACAAAGCTAAGGAAATTTGTCACTTCATTTTCCACAATTCGTTCTTTAAAAACTATTTCAAAAATTACTATCTTGTCGCATTTTTTTTTTCGTGATTGTACTGTCAAAATGATAGGTCAAAGAACGAAAAGCAGGAAAAATTGACAAATAATGGGGGGTAAATGATAAAGAAAAGCTAATCATGGATTTTCAATAACCGTATCAGAAAAAATTATTGAAAAACACATTCCATTTTTAATTTCTCTTTCAAATTTTGATAAAATTGCACTGAATAGTTAATATAAGAGCAATATCAATATTTGAATAAACCATCTTAGCATTCTTCATTAAAGACCTTGCGTCAAGACAGCTAGAAATCGATACACTCTAAAATCAAGTATGCCTGAAAAAAAGTTATTCTTCATGTAAACAAGAATTGAAAATCTGGACACTTTGTAGTCAGTAAATTGTATGGAGTTCCACTGTTGTGATAAGTTGTTATAACAACCACAACAGTGGAACTCAACACGATTTTTTTCACTTTTTCCCAAAAATGATTTCTATCAAAAACTCAAAACTTTTGAACCACTAAGCCGATTCAGATGATCGATACACCAAATTCAAGTTAATTTGCTAGTCTTTTTTGGAAAAAATATCAAACTTGCAAAAAATTTGATTTTTTTTTGTAATTCTTGATTGTATCCGTTTTTATAGTTTACATGGTTTCGGGACCAACGGCGCTATATTTTTCTATATTTTTTCTTGAATACTGAGGATTTTTAACTCAAAATTAGAAATGTTCTTTTTTTCTTTTTTGAGTTATAATTTTTAAAAGTTAACCGACAGTTCGGAATATTAATTTCTTCCCCTTTTTCCTATTCTCAAAAAATTCATAACATTTGAACTGCTAGAGCGATTCAGATAATCGATATATCAAATTAAAGCCTAGAATTTTTTGGAAAAATATTGCACTTGCGGAAAAAAATAATTTTGTTTTCGTGATTAATAATTGTATCTGTTTTTTATAAATAGAAAAATTATTTTTTGCAAGTGTGAAATTATTGACTTAAATTAACTATGTCGATTATCTGAATCGGTTCAGTAGATCAAAAGTTATGAATTTTTGAAAAACGTAATTTTTGGAAAAAAAAAAGGAGAAAAATGATTTTTTGAACCATCGGTTAAATTTGAAAAATCATAATTTAAAAACAAAGAACACATTTTTGGATATGTTATCTAAAAAATCCTCAGCTTTCGAGAAAAAATATAAAAAATGTAGCACCCTTGAATGAAAACTATAAAGAACAATTCCGAACAATAATTGGCATGGAATATATATAATACTAAAAAAATATAGTTTGGTGTTAATTTCCCCGGCAGCTAAAAAGCTGATTACTAGATACTAATTGAGGTTAACGTTTCATTACCTTGTAAATTCTAGATACAATACCAACAGAGGGTATTTAAAAAAATCGCTTTTTACGGGGTGTGTTCGAAACTGAAAAAAAATAAATTTATTCAGAAATCATATTTTTATGTTGTTTTTTAAGCGTCCATACATTATTTAGTCGTATAATTATTGTATCATTCAATTTATTCTGATGAGAATGCGTTAAAATATTTCAACTTATGCTCTTACCACATTTTAATTTTTTTATTCAATGTTCAGTTTCTATGGCGAAGCTTCATTCGTAAATGACACATTTGTCATCATTGGTGGAATACGACCATAAATGTTGTTATGAATAGCACAGCAAGTTATGATTACAATACATATGGGTTTATTTTGATAATGCATTATACACAAGTCGATAAAAATGCATTATAATATTTGTCCACAGCGTTTCAGCGTTTATATGTATATTTTATTCAATTTCCAGTTCGTAATTTCTATTCGCCGTGTTTATCATGATGATAACATAACATTATATACGAACCTTCCCCCTTATATGTGATGTCTCCCACCCTTTCAGAGACATCTTAACATTATGTTCAATTTTAAGAGCGTAAACCATCTGTCAATGTTTTCACTGTTTGCATTTTCTTGCCTCAAATCGTTGCCACTTTTTTTTTCTCAAGTTCCACTTATCTTCTCTGATACAACATTCAAAAATGTATTTTGACAGCACTGCCCTCGGCTCGAAATCGCGATGTATGGGTACGCGAGACGAGCTCCAACACTCTAGACCAATCCGTCTGCGATGGGTCGCAAACGTTTCCTCCGCTTCCTGACGGATCGTTCGGGCGTCGTTCGTTCCCGAAAGATTTCCCTAGACAGATTGGGGTGGGTGATATTGTGTTTTTTCCACTCGTACCAATCCCCGCACGGTACGGTTTCGTTGTGTTGAAAATACACGTGAATTTAGCACACAAAAAAAAATCAACGACGCAATAGTAATCGTGGCAATGAATATTTGTGTACATACGTAAGTACATAGCAGTTGGGTAGGTTGTTGTGGGGGGGGAGGAAAACGAAAACAAAAATAACAATATAGGTTGGAAAATGACGCATGAACGCAACAAGCCGTATCACTGCCCTGCGCTGCAAAAGTGGGCTGGTGAGTGGGCGAGTGGCGCACGATGGGCGGTGGGCAGAAGGCGCCAACTAAAGTGAGAGTACAGAATGCGGGAGGTAAAAGCACATAAGGCGAAATGCAGTATCCGTTGTGGTGGCCCTCCTCGTATCTAGATTCTCTATTGCGTCAATTTCTCCCGTGGTCCGTGAATCGGCGCGGCCGTAAAACGTGGGTAATGTAGACACGGAAGAGAGAGAGAGAACGTACGCGAGATCGCAAGAGAGCAGCCCCAACACATAGCCGGGTCTTTGAGGCCATTCAAGACCAACATATTAACAGAGGATGAAACGTATCGCTTCATTCTTGCTTCTTCTATGTGTCGAAACAGCGGTCGTTCGTCTGGCGCACCAACACCAGCAAACCCCGGGGGGAAATAACGCGAACTCGATACTTCATTGCACCTTCCTGGGAGCGCTTCGAGTTAGTCTTTCAAATACCCGCTTCGAGAGAGCACGCGAGTTGCTAGAGTTCCAGGCTCTGAACGCTCCAAATCACGGTCAAACAAGATAAGTGCGCGTTTTGCAAGTTCGCAGAGTTGAAGTTATTTTGGTTGTTTTTTTGAATAAAAAAAAAAAAATTGCGGTGCATCGTTATTACACCAATAATCGAACTGTTGTGTGGAGTGCGAGAGAAGAACAGATTTCAAAGACAACACCCGCGTAGTGTGTGCAGAACATCCATACGTTGGGAAAAGCGAGCAGAACAAGGACTGGAAAAAGGATTAAAACGTCGAATACTGTTCAATAGCAAAAAAAAAACACAAAGTGCAGTTTTGTTTTCCGAGGGCCTGTGTCCCCGACAACTCCGTCCAGACAGATTGTTAGACAGTGAGTGTTGTTCTCCGATCATTTTTTGTTTGTTTTGTTCTTGTAGTGTTCGCATACGCGAAGTTTTCATTTTTACATGTGTGTATATATATTTTTTGGAGAGTTCTATGAACCGGCGCACAACCAGACAACAAAGGCAATTAAATTGTGGTGCATGCAGTTTCCATTGAAGATTCTTTGACCTCTTCGAGTTGGTGCGCGGTGATGGTCTGGGGTGGGGAAGAGAAGAAATGCAGCAGTCTGATGACTCAAATTCGCAATCGGAAGGACTTTATTTTTCAGTGTCTGTGAATGATTTTTAGACGATGATGGAATTAGAATGATCCAGAAATTTGACGGACGGTTCCGCTGAGTTTGCGATTGAATGGTGGTGTTTGTTGGCACGAAAATTTTCGTGAGTCGTCATTCGGGAGTGCAACAGCAGATTGCTTGGTGTAAATTCGATGTTAGCCTAGAAACGCGTTACCTAATCACGCGCACGCGATAAGATTCCTTGGCCGAGAGCGGCGCGCACACACAGAGTACCGGACGACCGGAGATAAGCGCAGATGTAGGACGTTCTTGAAATACCGACGGCGGTGGAAGAGCAACCAAAACGGAGGCGCAATGCGCGCTTTCGTCGCAGCACAGACAATAACAAAACGGCGAAATTGCGCGCCGATATTGATGCCGTTGATCGTCGTGACGTTCGCGTGTTGATGATGATTGCGCGATGATGGCGATGGCGTAACAGCGAGAGCACGCGGCGCGGTCCTCGTGGTGCACGTTTTTTTTAT